>NC_056732.1:1247745280-1248015280 GCF_019279795.1 Protopterus annectens | reverse complement strand
CAAAATTTGAGTTCAAATTGGCCACATCTACTAGAGACAATCATAAGGCCTTCTTCATGTATGTCCGTAATCTCAAAGGTAGCACCAAGATCTGTTCAGAACTGGTGGTCAAGGATGTGACACTGCCAGCCCAGCTATCTGGAATTTTGTAAATAATCATATGTCATTTGTGAATATTAATATGATTCATATGCTTGTCTTACAGATGTAAGAGAACTATATGTTATGTGTATATTAAACTACTGGTTCAGAAGAGTGTGCTGAACAGTGTTTGTACAGTACTGAGCTTCAATGATGTGTCCACAGTGTACCCTACTGGAAAAGAACAGAAATATATATAAATTATATATTTGTGCAAATGTGTGTTTTAATAGTAGAAGCTGGAACATACAGAGCTGACTTGCAAAACATCAACAAGATAAGTTGAAATTGTTTTATGATTGTGTTATCTCAGTTTCAGTGAAGCAGACACAATGTTAACTGCTAGTGGCTTTTATATCATCTTGAAATAGAAATTACTAGGTTTCAAATGTAAAAGCATTCTTTTGTTTTACGACTTCCAAGTTTTGCAAAATTTTGAGAGATATGTACTTCTCATGTAGATATTTATTTATTTGCAGTTTGTTTGCCAGGATAGTCCAGTTGGGCCTTGAAGAACCCATTTTCAATGGAGTCCTGGGGAGAAAAGCTCCAGAAAATACATGAATACAAGAATACAAAAATACAAATATACAATATAAATGCAAGAAGTCACAAGGATACAAAATAAAAAAATTACACACTTAAGAGGGAATTTAAAAACAAAGTAACAAGCTGCCAATAGATTGGCATTATGTGATCCTAGTTAATATACTGAATTAACTTAAATGCAGTTCCTCTACAAATAGATTCCTACCATTATTATTACAAGTTATTAGAACGTAGGAGGCTGAGGCTATTTACAGATATGGTGGCTAGTGAAGAGTAATTATGGACAAGGAAATTATGAAGGATGGGAGCAAGAGCATTCCCATTATGAAGTTAGGTGTGAGTAAAGTAGGGTTTTGAAGACAGAGAGTCTGTTTGTGGTACATATGGGAAATGGAAGATAATTCCAATGGTGTTCTAGTAAGAAAGATAGGAGGTGGTTGCCTGGTGGACGGGATGGTTTATGTAGTTCTATTAGATTCTGGGAGTTAGATCTGAGACACCTATCAGGAAGTTGGATTTTGAAGGTAGAGACAAGAGAGGGGCAGAGAGAGGGGTTAAAAATAAGTTTATGCAATTGGATAAGTTGGATATAGGTAAGATAGTTGGGTAGTTCTAGCCAGTTCAGTTGATGTAGGGAAATACAGTGATGGGTACTGGATCTATGGCCAGTTGCAAATTTTGAAATTTTATAGTAGCAGGAGGAGGAGGGCTATGACTTCAGGGAAGATTGCAGATTGATAAGAATAGAGGCACCATATAGGAGGGAAGGGATGAGGTAGGTAGTAGAGAGAAGGAGCCTGGTAGAGGGAGAGATATAGCGGTTGTGACAGTAAAGCATGCCTAATTTTTTATGGGTTTTTTTATATTTACTTGTAGGTGACTATCAAACTTTAGCTTATCGTAAATGAGAATCCAAGAAGTTTTGCAGTAGAGAGTATTTCAAGAGTTGTGTCATTTTGGCTGGTGATAGAGAATGAGTTTTTGTCTAAGGTGGTGGTTTTGAAAGGAGTAAATATCATTCATTTAGTCTTGTTTGCACTGAGTGCCAGATGGTTGTCTAGAATCCATTGTTCTGTAGAATGGAAGGCTTCCTGAGTTAATTTTGCTAGTGTGGAAGTAGAGGTGGCAGAACAAATTATAGTGAAGTCGTCGGCATATTGGATGAGGTTGGTGTTGGGGGTGGCATGATAGAAGTCATTTATGAAGATACTGAATAGAAGGGGACCTAGGATTCAGCCTTGGAGGACACCTGTGAGAGTAGCTAGAAAAGGTGAAATAGCCTTTTCCCACTTGACTGCTATATGTTAAAATGCTGTTAGTATCTGTTAGCCTGGGAACTGAAGGCAAATGACAAAGAGTAGTGTCATCAAAGCTGACCCAGTAGTAATATATGATATTAATTTAAGAATGCTCTCAGAGAGAGAAACTGGGCATTTCATATTTTGTCTTTGACCTGGAAACATCCACCATCAGTCCTTCTACCTGTGTGTTGCTCTGTAAGTAAATTATTTAGGACATATTATCTCTTAGATATAGATAGGAATATAGAAAATATTAGTTCAGATGTTTCTATATTTATTTGAGACTGTCTTGTAATTTTGCTTTAAAATATTTCCTGTGATTCTGAACTCTGAAGTCACTGTGTTGAGTTATTGAATATTGCCTTGTTCTTTTATTATTAAATATATTTAAGCCTATATTTGTGGCTGATATTTGTGAGACATGCTTAAGCTCTTAGTGTACTTGCATGTGTATTTGGTGACACTGTACATGCCACTGCTAAATAGCCTTGCTCATGGTCACACTTACTATTTAGATAATAGTAACATTACACAGTAGGATTGGTCACCCTTTGGGAAAGGTCCCAAAGTAGCTGATAAGGGGTTCTAGTGGCAGTGATAACTACCTTATGGTCTGGCCAGAAGGGTCCATAGCTAGTAAACCTGTGCCAGACTTTCTCAGATGTGTTTTTGTGTATAAATCAAATCTCAAAGTGTGTGTGTGTGTGTGTGTGTGTGTGTGTGTGTGTGTGTGTGTGTGTGTGTGTGTGTGTGTGTGTGTGTGTGTGTGTGTGTGTCAGCTACATCAGCTACTTGGGCAGGGACATGAAGCACTGTTTGGATAGAGAGAATGTTTTGAGAACTTGGCTTGGAACCCTGGCTAAGGACTCAACTCAATAGCTGTGCCAGTGGGGAGTCTTACTGAGGATCTGGCAAAAGAGAGAGAAACCAGCCCCAGACTGACTGTGATCTGTGTGTGGTCTTAAGGGAAATTGTACTTTACTGTGTGTACTTGTCATCTTTCCATTGTGTACGTCCCTCACTGTTGCCAGAGGCAAGAACTGAGGCTCCTTGATTACTGGGCCAGTGCAGGGGTGCCACATATTAATTGGTGAACAGTGATGTGATATGCACAACACATATTAATTGGTTGATAGTGGTGAGATAACCACATCACACATTAATTGGCTTGTAGTGGTGTCGATATTGAATTCCTGTAGCCTGTGCACAGTGGTAACTGAATGTGTTTGTACTCTCAATCAGCCATGTAGTGAACATTCAGAGTATAGATATCACAAATGTTTCATTTTTTGTTAGCTTAGTTAGTCAGCAACAGCAGGCAAGCATCTCAGCAGAAGAGTATGGTAAGCTGACAAGAAGTCAGTTGGCTAATATGTGCCAGGCTAAAGGACTGGTGCATGCCAGCCTGACTAAAACAAACCAGATTTCAGCTTTAGTCACAGCTGCATTGCAGAATAGCAACCAGGAGGACAATCAGACTGGCCTTGGAGATGTATAACTCTCAGAAAATGGATAGCTTAACCTTTCACCAGAGAACTTAAAAATCCATCTGGAGTTAAAGAGAACTGAGCTAGAGGCCAAGCATTTAGAAACAGAGGCAGCAGAGAGACTGAGGAAAATGAGAAACTGCAATGTCTGAAGGCTAAGGAAAATGAGAAACTGCAACACCTGAAAGCTATGGAGAAGGAGAGGCAGAGGCAACATGAAAAGGAGATGCTGACTCTTCACCAGAGTCATGGATGTAATGGGGAAGGGAGTAACTGAACCCCAGAAACAACAAAGGTCAGTAAATTTCTTCCACAATTTACAAAGGGGGAACATTTTGATAGTTTCATTCATATGTTTGAGAAGGTATGTAAACAGTAAAATGTTGATCAGGAGCTCTGGGGTACGGTTCCTGATCCTGTTACTCCATGATAAAGCTGTAACTGTCATTTAAAAACTGTCTGATACAGATTGTTTTAATTATAATGTTGTAAAGAACTTTCTTTTAGAATGTTTTAATTTAACACCTGAAGCTTATAGGAAAAGTTTTCGTGAGCATAGACGCAAGGCAGGTGAAAGTGTGTTTGAATATGTTGCTGAGCTAAGCACTTATTTTCATAGGTGGGTGATCGGATGTCAGATCACCACTTTTGAAGGGCTGGCAGACATTTTGGTGAAGGATCAAGCCCTTAGCACTTTGTCTGAGGACATGAGAATCTGGTTAGCTGATAGACAACGAACTACTGCAGATGAGTTGGGGAAGAAGGTAGCTCTATACCTACCAAGCAGGGCATCACTGCAAAGGAAAAGGGCATCCAGTGCTTCTCATGGGTCTAAGGGAACCCATGGTGGGCAGCCCAGACTGCCCCAATGGAGTCCACCAGTAGCAGGAGAAGCCATTGGTCCAGGTCTAAGGGTTAAATGTTTTAAATTCAACCAGTGGGGCCATGAAGTATATAGATGTCCATGGAGGCAAGGTGGGGAACAAAAGGTGGGAGAGCCAGTACGCAGAAATGACAAAATGCCAACAGTAGGTTGTCTTGAGACAATAAGGGTACCAAACTACCACAAGCGGTTATATCCTATCTCAGTGAATGGGAAAGAGGCCATGGCTAAGACAGAGACACAGCCTCTGACCTAACCATTGTGAAGCCTGCAATAGTTACAGAGGAGTACTACTTGCTTGGGCAGTCTACTCCAGTCAGAGCTTTAGGAGGGACCCCATTCCAAATACCTTTGGCTAGAGTTCACCTTGACTGGGAGGGTTGAAAAGGAAACAAGCAAGTAGGTGTGTTTGAGGATATCCCTGCAGATGTCCTGATAGGGGATGATTTTGATAATGCACTACCCTGTGTGCATGCAGTTACATGCAGTCAGGCTTGGAGACAAGCATGTGGGTCTAGTAGCCTGGGGGAGACCCAGACAGACTGCACACTTGCAGCCAGGATGGTGAGGTGGTTACTTCAGGCAGGCAGGGAGCTTCCCTGTAGCAGTAAGATGGAAGGTGAGCCACAGCTTTTTGTGAGTACTGATGTTCCCTTGGACAGACTGACTGCAAGGGCAGAGATGAGTAGTAGTACCCAGGCTCACTGTGAGGCAATGCTGTCAGAGGATGCCAGACCTGCTGTGGAAGGGGAGTTGGGAAGGGTTAAAAAGAGAGAGGCGAGACAGGCTCAGATCTCAGACCTTACATTACAGGGCGTGAGAGAGGTAGCTAGTGAGGCACCTAATTCTCAAAGGAAGGGGGAATCTGTATACTGGGACAAAGAGTTACTGTATAGAGAGTGAACCCCTGAGGGAGGGCTAGAGGGTGAAAGAATACAGCAGTTGGTAGTGCCCAGTGCCTACCATCTGGCACTTCTAGCCATAGCCCATGATATTCCCTTGGCAGGTCATATGGGCATAAAATGTACAAAGACAGATATTATGCCGAACTTCTATTGGCCTTGGATTTCCAGAGATGTAACAGGGTGCTGCAGGAACTATGAGCAGTGTAAAAAGGTAGGCAAGGCAGGAGATAAGGTGAAAGCTCCTCTGATGCCTTTGCTTGTGATTGAGGAGCCATTTCAGAGGGTAACTATGGATATTGTGGGGCCTGTGAGTATCCCAAGTTCCACAGGGAAAAAGTATATCCTAGTGGTAGTAGATGATGCTACCAGATACCCTGAGGCAGTGGCTCTGTCCTCCATTGAGGCAGAAAAGGTGGCAAATGCTTTGTTAGAAAATTTCAGCAGGGTAGGTTTTCCAAAAGAAATACTGACTGACAGAGGTGCCAATTTCATATCAGACCTGTTGGCTTTTCTGTGGAAGCACTGTGGGGTGAAGCACCTAAAGACCACTCCCTACCATCCCCAGATTAATGGTCTTGTTGAGAGGTTAAACTCTACACCCAAAATGATGCTCCGGGCATTTGCAGATCGGTTTAAGAGGAAGTGGGACAAATATTTGCCCCACCTGTTGTTTGTTTACAGTGAGGTGCCCCAGGAATCTACAGGTTTTTCACCCTTTGAATTGTTATATGGACATAGGGTGAGGGGACCTCTAGATTTGATTCGAGATGAGTGGAAGGGTGAGTGTGAATCCCACAAAGAGTCTGATGTGGCATGTGTCCTAAACCTCAGGACAAGGATCAGAGAACTCATGGTTTTGGCTCAGGAGAACCTGGCAGAACCCAACAGCAGAAAAAGGTCTGGTATGACAGGAATGCTCGAGCTAAAGAGTATGCTGTAGGGCAGCAGGTAATGGTTATCATTCCTGTCAGACACAACAAGCTGCAGGCAGCCTGGGAGGGACTCTACAAGATAGTAAGAAAGCTAAGTGATGTTAACTGCATGGTAGAACTGCTAGACAGGAGGCAAGGGTACAAATTGTACCATGTTAACATGATGAAATCTTACCATGATAAGGAGGCCCTTGTACTGAGTATTTGCAGTGGATGGCAAGAGGAGTCTGAGGAGGATCTGGTGACTGATCTTCTGAGTCAGGCTCAAACTGCCACTTCAGTGGAAGGGGTAGCAATGTCCCAGCAGCTATTCCCTACCTAGGTTCGAGAAATCCGAGATGTGTTACAGGAGTTTGGGGGCATGTTCACTGGGAAACCAGGGTGCACCCACCTGGTGCAGCACCATGTGGATACAAGACCCCAAAGGTCTATTAAGCAGGCCCCTTAAAGGGAGCATGAGAGAGTCAAACAGACTCTGAGGGAGGAAATACAGGAAATGTTGGAAGTAGGGGTAATTCAGGACTCCAGCAGTCCCTGGGCCTCCCCAGTGGTGCTGGTACCAAAAAAGGATGGCAGCACCAGGTTCTGTGTGGACTACAGGAAATTAAATAGTCACACAGAGTCAGATGCTTACCCCATGCCTAGGACAGATGAAGCCCTAGAACAGCTGAATGGGACTAAGTATCTTACTACTATTGATCTTACAAAGGATTACCGGCAGGTGCCCTTGACTCCCAGTGCTAGTGAGAGGTCAGCTTTTGTGACTCCTTTTTGCTTGTATGAATTCACAAAGATGCCCTTTGGGATGAAAAATGCTCCAGTGACTTTTCAAAGGCTGGTAGATCATATCCTAGCAAGAGCAGGAGGGTTTTCCCTTGCTTACCTAGATGATTTTGCCATCTATAGCCATTCCTGGCAAAAGCACCATCAGCATGTCAGTGAGGTGCTGGGCAGACAACAGACGTCAGGGGTGACAATTAAGCCCAGCAAATGTCAGGTGGGTATGGCAGAGGTCTCTTACCTGGGACATAGAGTGGGGAGTGGTAAGATCAGGTCAGAACCTGCCAAAGTGGAAGCCATTCAGGCATGGTCTACCCCTGTTACCAAAAAGCAGGTGAGGGCATTCTTAGGGACAGCACGGTACTACAGAATGTTCATCCTCAGTTATTGCACCATAGCTGCTCCCCTCACAGACCTGACAAGGAAAAGCAGGCCAGATAAGGTACTGTGGACCCCATCATGTTAGCAGGCATTCCAGAAGCTTAAAGGAGCTTTGGGAGGACCCCCTGTGTTAGCCAGTCCAGATTAAAGAAATAATTTGTTGTGCAGGTGGATGCTTCAAACCATGGGGTGGCAGCTGTTCTTAGCCAGGTTTCCTCAGAGGGAGAAGAGCACCCAGTGGTATATCTCAGTCATAGGCTCCAACCCAGGGAGTAATGCTATGCAGCTGTAGAAAAGGAATGTCTAGCCATAGTGTGGGCACTGCAGAAACTTCAGCTTTATCTGTATGGAAGGAAATTCATTGTAGTTACAGACCACAATCCCTTAACATAGCTACATCGAGCCAGCCAGCAAAATGCCAAATTACTAAGATGGAGCCTAGGGTTGCAAGGATATAATATGACAGTGCAGCACTGCAGTGGGGTTAGCAATGCCAATGCAGATGGGCTTTCAAGACAGGGAATGGGGTAAGTTATTCCCAGATAGGCTCAACCCTCTCAAGCAATGTTTCTCAAGGGTCACTTGAAAAACTAGCTTGAATTTTCAGGGGGGGGGGGGTTGTGACACTGCCAGCCCAGCTATCTTGAATTTTATAAATAATAATATGTCATTTGTGAATATTAATATGATTCATATGCTTGTCTTACAAATGTAAGATAACTATATGTTATGTGTATATTAAACTACTGGTGCAGAAGTGTGCATTGATCAGGGTTTGTACATTACTGAGCATCAATGATGTGTCCATAGTGTATCCTACTGGAAAAGAATAGAAATGTATATAAACTATATACCTGTGCAAATGTATGTTTTAATAGTAGAAGCTGGAGCATACAGAGTTAACTTGCAAAACTTCAAGAAAATAAGTTGAAATTGTTTTACGATTGTATCTCTTAGTTTCAGTGAACTAGACACAACGTCTAGAGCTAGTTGTTTTTCTATTCTCTTGAAACAGAAATAATTATTAGGTTTCAAAGGTAAAACTGTTTTATTGTTTTACAACTTCTAAGTTCTGCAAACTTCTGAGAGATATGCACTTCTCACACAGAGATGTTACAATTCTGTTAACAGCTGTTAGCCTGGGAACTGAAGGCAGGTGACAAAGAGTGATATCCTCCAAGCTGACCCAGCAGTAATATCTGATATTAATTTAAGAACTCTCTCAGAAAGAGACTGGGCATTTTGTATTTTGTCTTTGACCTGGAAACATCCATCATCAGCACTTCTACCTGCATGTTGCTCTGTAAGTAAGTTACTTAGAGCATAGTATTTCTTAGATATACATAGGAATATAGTAAAGATTAGTTCAAATGTTTCTGTATTTATTTGAGACTGTCCTGCAATGTTGTTTTAAAATATTTCCTGTGATTCTGAACTCTGAAGTCACTATATTGAGTTATTGAATATTGCCTTGTTCTTGTATTTATTATTAAATATATTTAAACCTATCTTTGTGGCTGATATTTGTGAGACATATTTAAGCTCTTAGGGTACTTGCATGTGTATTTGGTGACACTGTACAAGCCACTCCTAAATAGCCTTTCTCTTGGTCACACTTGCCATTTGGATAATAGTAACATTACACAATAGGGTTGGTCACCCTTTTGAAGGGCCTTAAAGTAGCTGATAAGGGGTTCTGATGGCAACGATAACTACCTTATGGTCTGGGCAGAAGGAGGCACAGCTAGTAAACCTGTGCCAGGCTTTTCTAGGTGTGTGTTTGTGTATAAATCAAATCTCAAAGTGTGTGTGTGTGTGTGTGTGTGTGTGTGTGTGTGTGTGTGTGTGTGTGTGTGTGTGTGTGTGTGTGTGTGTGTGTGTGTGTGTGTGCATGTGTGTCTCAGCTGCTTGAGCAGGGACACAAAGCACTGACTGGACAGAAAGAATGTTGGGAGGACTTGACTTGGAACCCTGGCTAAGGACTCACCTCTATAGCTGTGCCAGTGGGGAGTCTTACTGGGGACCTGGAAAAGAGGGAGAAACCAGCCACAGACTGACTGTGATCTCTGTGTGCTCTTAAGAGAAATTGCACTTTACTGTGTGTGTACTTGCCATACTGCCATTATGCACATCCCTCACTGTTGCCAGTGGTGAGCATTAAGGCTCCTTGGTTACTGGGCCAGTGCAGGCATGTCACAAAGGACACCACATATACAAATGCCATAGATATAGCAAACTTGCTGGCTGACAGATTCAGTGAAAATGTCTCCCCTCTGTCCCCCCCATCAGTAAATCATGACATTCCCAGTACCTGCCCCCTTCCCCTTATATCTAGGAATTGGGTCATCACTGCTCTCTCAAAGGCAAAAAATACAGCTTCCATGGGACCTGATAAGATCCCAGGCTTCATCCTACATGAACTCAGGCAGAAACTTGCAGCACCATTATGTGCCCTATTCAACCAAAGTCTGAGTATCGGCTTTGTCCCAGCTGAGTGGAGGAAAGCCACTGTCATCCCCTTACACAAAGGTGGACCGTCCACCGATGCAGGAAATTATAGACCCATCTGTCTAACTAGCCTGATCTGCAAGGCCATGGAATGGATTATCATGGACATAATTAACAAGGACATTGGCAACCTCCAAACACTCCATCCCACACAGTGTAGATTCATCAAGGGGAGGTCATGTCTGTTAAATTTGGTCAACATTTTTGAGACAGTCACCAAGACCATGGATGAGGTGAAAACAATGCACACCACCTATCTTGACCTGGCCAAAGCCTTCGATACTATTCCCCACTCAGGCATAATAGATAAATTCTCTCAACTAGGCATCAATACATATGTTGCCAGATGAGTAGCTAACTTGCTCATTGATAGAACCAGCTAGTCAAAATAGGTGAAGCCACCCCATGCAGTAGACCCGTAATAAGAGGTGTACCCCATGGTTTGGTCTTGGGGCATCTGTTATTTTGAATATGCTTTTCTGAGGTGCAGGGGAAAACCATTGGGCTATGGCTGACCAAGTTTGCAGATGACTGCAGGCTGGATGCTGTCATCAATTCCTCTTGTGATGTGGACATCCTCCAAGAGGGTCTCACTCAAACAAATGAATGGTGGTAGAAACATGGCCTCAAGCTGAATAGAAAAAAATGCACCATCATCCCCTTTAGGGAGAGTGATGTCCTCACAAACTATCACATTAATAACAACGTCCTAAGCAAGCAGTTAGTCATGAGGGATTTGGGCACCCAGATTGATAGCAACTTGACTTTTTACCACCACGTTGCTTCCATTGTACAGAACGCTTTCTACATGGCCCACCTCATAAGTAAGGGTATCTCATCCAGAGACAAGGGGGTCATAACATCCCTGTATTCTTCCCTTATAAGGCCCATCATTGAATGCAATGCCCCATTCATCATGTACCTTGCAAAGCACATGCAGCAGCTGGAGAGACTACAGAAGTTCCCCACCAGGAGAATCCAGGGCCTCAAAAATCTACCACACACAGATAGGCTAAAAGCCCTGTCCCTCTACTCTGTTTCATACAGACTCCTCAGAGGTAAACTTTTCTGGCATACAAAATAATCTCAAACCCTGCCTTGATGGGACTGCTTTATATCCGCAAGTCAAGCTCCAGTCAAGTAACCTACACACATGGTCTCAACCTGGTCTGTGACATCAATAGGAATTGTTGGCAGGACAGATTTGTGTCCCAGAGACTCCCCTATCTGTGGAATAGACTCTGTCTCCACGTCAAGCAGAGTACCACTTCACCCTTTTTTAAATGCAACCTGGATAGCTGGATGGGAAATAAAAATATATCCCTGGGATTCAACCATGTCCCTGCTGGACAGTGGCATCAGGTGCTGATTTGTCTATACATGGGCTAAACTCTTGCTTAGGCTTATAAGGGCCTCAGGGCCAATAGCTTAGTAACTTCCTATGATCCTATGATCCTATAATATGTGACTCATACCTCTCAACTGTACAGAGCTTCACAGAAAGTCCAGATTTCTGCCTCATATTTTTGGTCCATTTTACATAACACTGTGGTTTTCTGCCAAATTAGTGGTAAAGCATTGAAGATTGACTTTAATAAATAATGACAGACATTTGAGTTTGAGACTCCAGACACATCAGAAGATTCATGCTAATGCAAGACCTGTTATTCTATCAACTTTCTGCATTTGTAAGAGCAATACATAAAACTTGCCCCTATATCTGGGCCTTCATCCCACTTTTATTCATGGCTTTAGCCAGATTTCTTGCTCTAAGAGGTTGAGTGGTATGATGTGACTGGGGTACATGATGTAACACCACACACAGGGTTACAGTCTGCATACCTCTGCCTGTACATGTTTTTGCAGAATGTCCAGCATTTCCCTCCTTCTGTCTGCTCTGTTCCTCATACATTTTTAGTTTTACAGTACTATACTGTAAAATGCATTCACTGAATTGTTGTAACTACTGAGACATTTAATCAATGGCCTTTACATCCTGCAGCTAATCTGACCTGTTGCAACCTGCTGTTATACTAGCCATCTTCTAGGTTACTCAGAGCATGTATAATGTCTGTCTATAGGTTTGGCCGTCCCCCCCCCCCCCATTCACTCTGGCTTTGTCCAGTTTTCTTGCTGCAACAGATTGAGGAGTTATGACAGTCTGTGGGAATACCACTATATAACTACCTCAAATGTAAAAGATGTGGCTACTGCCTGATTCAAACAAAAAGAAAACAGGACCAGCATACAAGGCACCTTGAAAATAAATTTATTGAATGAGGTTCTTGAAAAACAGACCAGTTTCGGCAAATATTTAACAAAGCCTTCTTCAGTGTTTAAAAAAACAACAAAAAAGAACCTGTATTTAAATACTTAAGTGAGTCATGTGCTTAATTACAAATGCTCATTCAGACCTGGATTAAAGAGCCCACCAAGTTTAATGATCCATTTTCTCTCCATTGAATTTAATAAATTATGCCAGCCTGATTTGTTATGCCTAGATCTTCTAATTTTATCAATAATGGTAAAACTAAAAGTAGCCTTTGGATGTACCAAAGAATGTTTATATAAAGCATTGGTGTCTCTCTTGTGTCTGATATCACTAAAGTGTTCAGAGATTTGAAGCTTCAAGGGTCTGGAGGTTTGGCCAATATAGAATGCAGGACATGTGCATTTGGCCAAATAAATGACCCAATCTGAGGAACAGTTAACAAAAAATGTTATATTGAATATTTGAGGGGTGTTTTGACTGCTGAAACTGGTGGTTTTGAGTATGATGTTACAATAGATACAGTGTCCACAAGGGAAGCAACCAATTAATGGATCCCCTGATAATGTGGTCTGGATACTTTTGATACCTTTCTTCTCAAGATGTTTAAAGTGATTAAAAAAGGCAGATAGATGTTTGCCTTTCTGAAAGGAAAAGAAACATCTGTCTCCAAGAATGTCCTGAAGTCTAGGTTCACATGTTAATATGTTCCAATTATGTTGAACAATTTGCATCAATATGTTGGTATTCCGACCATATGTGGTGATAAATCTAGGTGTTACTAAAGGTGATTTGTGTCTAGTTTTGTAATGAAGCAATTCAGTGTGTTCCATCTGGTCAACTGTGTGTTTGGTATGTAATAGTTGACCCATTTTATACCTACGGTCATGGAATCAATGTACTAAATCATCTCTGAAGTGTTTATAAGTGTACTGATCAGAACAAATGCGTTTAATGCACATGAACTGTGATTTGGGAATGTTTTTGCAGATGTGAGGAGGATGAAAGCTGGTTGCATGGAGAAGTGAATTATTTTGGGGAAATTTGTGAAGAATTTCTGTAGTCAGCATATGATCAGATGCATGGCAAACCAATACATCTAAGAAGATAATTTTATCTCTATCATAGCTGACAGAAAATTCAATCCCCATTTATTTTCATTCAAATAAGAAACAAATTCCGAAAGGTATTCTTTATTCGCTCTCCATACCAACCAGCAGTCATCCAAATATCTGCGCCAAATGTCCATTTCAACCATATAAATGTTATGAGAGTTGTCGTAAATAACCTGTTCTTCAAAGTATGCCATGAACAAATTGGCGTATATGGGTGCAAAAGATGCACCCATAGGTGTCCCCTTGGTTTGTAAATAGCATTTGTCTTTGTAAAAAAACACATTTTTTGTCAAAACATGTTCTGTTAAACACAACAAAAGGGTGTTGAAACCTGGCTTGTATATTTCAGTTTTGTTGAGCCAGTATTCCAACGCCTCTAGGCCAGCCCAATGTGGTATGTTGGTATATAATGATTTTACATCCAATGTGCAAAGTAACCAGTCGGGCTCAAGCTGTGTATCAGAGATAATCTGTAAAAATTCCGTGGTATCTTGAATTCTAGAATGGACACATTGTAAAAGGGGCTTAAGAATTTTGGTAAGGAATAGAGATAATGGTTCTGTTAAGGAATTTCTACCTGAAACAATGGGTCTGCTGGGTGGGTGTTGAAGGTCCTTGTGTATTTTAGGTAGGAAATCAATGTATTGTGGACAAGGGTTGGCAATGGTGAGTTGATGCTGTGTGTTTTGAGTGATGATACCTTCTGCAACAGCTAAACTAAGGAAAGAATCAATCTGTTCCTTGAATACTGTTGTTGGATCAATGGTGAGTTCCGAGGAATAGCGTGCGTTGGATAATTGGTTCAGTGATTCATGATCATATTGTAATGTATCCTGAATCACTATAGAACCACCTTTGTCAGCACCAATTATGACTAGATTGTGATTGTTTGCCAATGTGTTGATATTTTCCATGCAAATTTTGGATACATTATTAGGTAATGGTGGAATTGATCTAAATTGAAAATGTAGATCTTTGATAATGGCTTGTTGAAACATGTAAACTTAGTGATTCATGGGTGGCATGAATGAAGACCTATGGTATTTAAATTCATCAGAGATCTTTGGTTCTTGTTCCTGGAAAAATAGTTTAAGGTTAAGATTTCTACAAAATGAAACAATATCTTGAACAAAACTTTCTTCAGAAACAAAAAAAACAGGGATGAATGATAATCCTTTGTTAAGAATGTCAATTTCAGAGGAGGAGAGGACATGTGATGAAATATTAGTAATGTTTACAGTGGTTGTTTGGTCACAAACATCTCTAATACGTTTCCATGTTGTCCACATCTTTTATGTTTCCTGCCCCCCCCCTCCTCCTACGTGTAAATCCTGTGAGGTGACAGAATTTCTTCTCTTAGATACTGGTGAGCCTGTGGCACCCCCTGAATCAGTGTCAAGACATGAGGATGAATATTCATCAGCTGAAGTGTCAGTATAGTTACATGTGCCTTTCTTAAGGATAGATTTAGTCCATTTCCTCTTGAGATAGGTACGATTCGAAGGAGAAAATAGTATGTTTGTTTTTGTTTGTAAAATTGAAGGGATCCCCTCTGGTATAATCATCTAAATCCCTTTGGAACTTTTTCTTTTTCCTATCCTTAAGCTGTGATTCCAGTGTCATAAGTTCCTTGCTTATGTTCTTGATACTATTTGTATATATGGTCTGACCCTCAAATTGCTTGGCCTTATCACTAAGAGAAGAAATGGATTTAAATTCTTGTTCAATTACTCTATTATGAAAATTTGCTAGTTCTTCAACAAATTTCAGGGTTGTCTCTTGTTGAATTTCTTTCCATTGTTTCAGTAGAAGATCATCAGGGGAATTAACCAATGGTTGGGTACGTACTCGTAACCCTCGTGGAGTGATGCCTTTGAGTAAATATGCATGAAAAAGTTTGTAATGCCAAACGTTATTTCTCAAAAATCTCATATGCTTGTTAAGATTTGAAAAAATGTTTACACAATTTTCATCAAGGCTTGTGTTGCCAAGGTCATCCAACTTTTCACCAAGGGGACCAATTCCAAAAACAGAAAGATCGTCTCTGTCAGAAGACAGCCCATTTATTAAATGATGCAATTCCATGTTTAAATATATTAATAAAGACCGCTGTCCAAAATAATACCAAAGTTAAATAGACCTGAGCCGGTTCAGCATAGGATCAATAAGCAGCAGACCAATATAATATTATAGCTGACATAAGTAAATGTGAAAATATTCCCAAAGGGACTATTCACCTGGATTGGGTCTATTGCCGGTCCTGTCTGAACCAATAAGCCTTAGGTCTGAAGCATCATATGGCTCCTTACTCAAAATGATAGTTGGAATAATATTTGACAACAGGATGAAAAAACAAGATCTATAATCTTACTGATGATAATCTTAAATAGATTGTAAGGCCCGTAATGTGGAAATGTATAAAAAATTCTAATTAATGCACAATTTGTGTTAAGTATTGTAGTATTAGGCCAAGTGTACAATAGCTCAAACTAATATGGAATGAAAATCTAAAAAATAATAGAAAATGTGTAGAGATTGATTCTGATGCTATAGAGTCATACAACAATAAAACAATCCCGATGTAGCAGTTCAAAAAAGTGAGGCCAAGCAAAAGTGACGGTCATCAGAAACCATATATAAATGGTTTGATATTAACAAATGTCTAACAGCAAGATTGTCCACTATTGAGCCCAAAAGACCTAATGGGGACTAAAATTGACATTAATGCTGAGCTTACTATTAAAACAAGAAAAGAACATAAAAGCAAGGCGTGACAAGGATGTATAGGAAACCAGTGAATATGCCATCAAAAATCATATTAATAAGGATTCACACCACCTCCATATCAAAGAAGGTGGAAACAATACCTTTTACTTGAATTGCTATAAAGAAATGTCACACCTGGTGTTAAACACAATGGTGATTTGTATATCTTGTATGAGCCCTAGTAACAAAACAAAGGCATAAATGTATTGTTCAGCATAAATAGTCCAAACTTTATTGTAGTGATCTTAAAGGACATAAAAATATCCCAAAATAGATCAAATTCAAACCGGTTTCGGCAAATGCCTTCTTCAGTGAAAAATAATGATGTCAATAAACACAGACCTACTGAATATTTATATAATACACCAGCCAATGGCTATCAATGGTATGATCCATACCCTTATGTTTTAAAATACAAAATACTGTGTTAATAATATGTAAAAATTACAACATATTCGTGGTAATTAAAACCACCTTGATATACAAAAAATATATAGGTGTATGTATATGGATATTATATAAAAATAATATCCATATATTTATAGAAAAATAATACATTTAATGTATGATGGTAGATATATGGTAGTGAACTGCTATTAGTTAACTGCATCAGAAATAAAGTAATAAATGGCATATGCATAATATTAACATATAAAATGCTAGGACTGACCAAATAATACAAATAATACAACATACTTGCTAACCAACAAAATATGTTAGTATAAATAATACATTAAGGAGATATCCATATGAGCCAAGTAATACATAAATCAATGTGTATATGAACAATATACTTATCATAAGTGGTCATTTAGACCAGGTGGAAACAAGGCTCCAAGATGGATAATCCAGTACTTTTCCTTATGGCTCAGTATGTTTTGCCATCCCTGTTGATTATTCCTATTACCAGTGATTCTGTCAATAACAGTAAACATAAACTTTGCTGTAGGGTGTATAATAGTATGTTGATAAAGAGCATTCATAGGTTTCTTATACCGAATATCACTCCGATGTTCACCTATTCTTATTCTAAGTGATCGTGATGTTTTTCCTACATAGAAGGCAGAACACTGGCATGTGGCCAAATATATAATACAGCTACTTGAACAATTAGCAAATATCCTGAGATTATAAACTTTACTAGTGTTAGAACTCATAAATTGTTTCAACGTGTTCACCTGGTTACATGAAGAACAATGACCACAAGGGAAAGTTCCCAAAAGTTCATCCCCTGCTATTGTCAATTGTTTATATTTGGCTCCTCCACTTTCCCTCTGTTTATAGTGAGAGAACAGAGATCCCAGAATTCTTCCCCTCCTATATGACAACTGGCATTTTATTCCTAAAGTATCACGAAGAAAATCATTAGCCGTCAGAATATTTCAATTATCATTCAAAACATTAGTTATCACCTGATGATTCCTACCAAATGTAGTAATGGATCTGATGATGGTATCTTGTGGATTCGATGTATGATCCCTATACTCAAGCAATGTATTCCTATTCTACCTGTCCGAGCATGTACTAGCGGATACAATATCAGTAGTACGATACCCCCTCTCCAAAAATCTATTTTCCAGATCAATTTTAGCATTCTCATAATCAATAGTTGAGGAGCTAATACATTTGATTCTGAGAAATTGGGATTTGGGGATATTGCGGATGGTGTGGCATGGATGCATGCTAGAAGCATGTAGTAATGTATTATATTGTGGATATTTACGGTAAACTTTTGTGCTCAAAGTGTGATCATCATTTCTATAGATAGTAACATCCAGAAAATTAATGCTGTCAAGATGAAAGGTAACAGAAAACTTGATTCCCCAGATGTTACAGATAAGATATTCCACAGACTTATATAGATATGATGAATCAGCATGCCACATCATCCAGCAATCGTCCAGGTATCTCCTCCAAATGTCAATCTCAACCATATAGATGTTGTGCATTGGATTGTAAATAAGGCATTCCTCAAGGTAGGCCATAAAAAGATCAGCATATATGGGGGCAAAAGATGCCCCCATGGCCATCCCCCGTAGTTGCCAGTAGCACTCTCCTTGGAAGTATAACACAATTTTGCTAAGCACATGCTCGGACATGCAGATAATGAGTGTATTGAAACCCGGTGGGTACAGTTCAGCCTTCTCCAACCAATATTGCAGAGCCTGCAACCCAGCCCAGTGTGGTATGCTCATGTACAGGGACTTAACATCAAGAGTGCACATAAGCCAATGAGGTTCCAGTTGTGTATCTTGTATAATTCGCAAAAATTGTGTGGTATCCTGTATCCTAGCCCTAACTTGTTTGAGTAATGGTTTGAGCTGTTCAGTTAGGAACACTGATAATGGTTCAGTGAGTGAGCCATTTCCAGATACTATGGGCCTACCTGGAGGGTTAGTAATAGATTTATGTATTTTAGGAAGCAAATACAAAATCTGTGTGGAGGGATCATTTGCCTTAAGATGTTGAGCTGTATTGAGTGTTATAATGCCCTCTTCCACTGCTGAATCTAAAAATGCATCTATCTCTTTTGTAAATTTTGGTGTAGGATCAATTCCCATGTATATATAACATACAGAATCAGATAAATGTCTAAGCCCTTCTTGAATATAATAATCCATATTCAAAATAACCACTGCCCCTCCCTTGTCCGCTGGGAGTATGGCAATATTGTGATTATCTTTAAGTTCAGCTAGAGCTTCTTTCTCAGACATGTTAACATTATCCTGTAAAATATGAGATTCAAAATGTGGAAAATGTAGGTCCCTTAGTACAGCTTGTTGAAAAATAGCTACATTTTTATTCATGGGTGGTTGAAAAGATGATTTATGAAATCAAAATTCAGCAGATCTTTGAGAATTAACTGTATTTTGTTCTAAAAAAAATATTTTAAGGTTAAGACAGCGACAGAAATTCAAAACATCTTGTGCTATTTTATATTGATCAGAAAAGAAACCGGGTACAAATCCCAATCCTTTATTGAGTAATTTCTGTTGGTCATCAGTTAGTATGGTATTAGATAGATTTAAAACATTGTTACCATTATTTGTTGTTATTTCAGTAAAGTTTGAATCAATCCTTCCATGGATTCTGTCCCTATTGCGATTGGTATGTTTCCACCCCCTCTGTATTTACTACCCCTTCTAAAGGGACATAAATGTTGTTTTTTTTCTTTATAGGTGAATCAACCAAGGATGTACCCTCACTATCATTATACGAGGACTCCCCCCCCCCGAGGTGCTGGTATAAGACTTGTCACTACGTTTTAGTACATTTTAGTATAGATCTAGGTCTTTTTCTGGTCCTGCCCCTAGGGATTCCAGGATCATTAAATGTATTATTTTTCTATAAATATATGGATATTATTTTTATATAATATCCATATACATACACCTATATATTTTTTGTATATCAAGGTGGTTTTAATTACCACGAATATGTTGTAATTTATACATATTATTAACACAGTATTTTGTATTTTAAAAATAAGGGTATGGATCATACCATTGATAGCCATTGGCTGGTGTATTATATAAATATTCAGTCTGTGTTTATTGACATCATTATTTTTCACTGAAGAAGGCATTTGCCGAAACCGGTTTGAATTTGATCTATTTTGGGATATTTTTATGTCCTTTAAGATCACTACAATAGTTTGGACTATTTATGCTAGCCGCTGGTGTTTTGTTTGTTTTGGTTTGGCCGAACATGCTGTACGAGCGAGGTGTTGTGTTTTGACTGTTCAGTTGGTTCTCGCTGTTGGTGTTTTAGTCCTTACTATCGGTAGGAGAGGTCTCCTTCCTCGGATTTATTCAGTCAGCTGGCTTACTTGGCTTATAACTTTTTGACCTATATGTACTGGATGTTTGGATGTGTACATTTTCTTTATTTATTGGACATATATGCGTGGTGAACTGCTTTTGTCATTTGGAGTGTGGAAAGCACCTAATTCAGGTACTGAACTGTTTTTTACTAAATTTGAAACTTTTTCTCTGCTGATTATTTTGAAAGGGGCGTTCATCAAACATAAAGAGGATTGTAAAACTTTGTGGAACTTTTTGAAATAAGATTTGGATTGTTAACTTTATTACCGGAGGTTGTAAAGGATTTCAACATTTTTGCAAAACGACGCTGAGGGCCCATGTTTGATTTGGAAGTACGCCACCATTTTCTCACTTTATGAGCATTCAGTCGGCTCATTTTTCATCAGGGACTTGGACTTGTTCTGTTTTATGTATGGACATTCAAATATTTTTCTGTGCATTTCTGATATGACCAAAGTTAATTGTAGTATTTCTGTATACTAAAACAAGTGCAGGTATATGAATCATTTGGTTATGTATTGGACATGGTGATGGTTTCAATATAACTATTGCGAATCTATATAGAACATCAAGGCACTTTTTCATGTTTAATATATTTGCGATATTCTGTTTTGGGCTTTCCTGTTGGGATAATTGTTTTATGCACGTGCAGATTAAGAAAAATATATAAATACGAGCTGTTGGGGCTATGTATTGGACATTGGGTTATATACTAGATATTGTAAATGTTTCAACATATGAATGTGATCTTTTGTATAATATCAAAGATTTTTCTTATTTACCATATCATGTGAAATACGTATTACATATAGACATATTGTTCAGCAAAACTTTATTCTGGGTTTGTTCTTTGAGATGACTGTGTTTTATGTACGAGACTATGTTCCGAGGCTTAGGTTAAACAATGTACATATTAGAATACTCTAATCTGATGTATTAATGAACATCTTTATATCCCTTAGGGTTGGTTAATCAGGTGGGATTTTGGACTTTATCTATTTATCCATGTTGGGTACAATTATTGGGAACTCCCTCACTTTGAAATTTTGGCCATATTCTGATTGTGTTTTTCATAACGCTTACTATTCTAATCAGGTATATGGTCAGTTGGTCTACTATCTTAGGGGACTAAATGCTATTATATTTCATATAATATGTTTTGTTGTGTTTTGCATCACGACTGTATCAAGGACATTTGAGATTTGGATAGCATTACAGTATTTGGGTCATTGAATGAAACAGTGCTTTGCACATTAATTATAATTTTGTATATCACATTTTTGCAGTGACAAGCAACATACATATGGGTGAATAACATTATCATCATTATAATTGATATAATGGGGACATATATGGTCCAACTATATGATCAGTAAGGAGAATTTATTTTCCATTGCCCCCTTTGGTCATATTGAGTTAATTTGATATATAACCAATTGGCAAGTTAAGGGTATTGGAAGTATTACTGTTCTTGAATATTTGGGCCTAGGTTAAGTCAGATATATGTATGTATAGTGATACATTATTTGAATATATATCATACTGCAGCATTTTGGTACTGGTTCAGACGGTCCTTTATATTATAGATCTACCCATTGGTGATTGTTGGCAACACACTTTTGCCAATAATTTAAAAATATATATTATTGGTGTTCAACCAGTAATTTTCTGGTCCTGCCCTTAGTTTCACTGTCTATATTCTATTTATTGATTCCCACATTTTATCTATAGTGGTATACTTCTTTGGCCAACCTGCCCACACCTCCTTACTATTCATAATAATTTTTAGAATAGATTTGGATAATATTTTGGATGGGTTGTGTGCTGATCGGGACGATATCAGGGTTTTTGGAGTAGATTCTGTCCCAAGCAACATCCCAGGTCAACAGAATGTGGATATATCTGATGGTTGTGAATTGGCTTTTCAAAGCTTAGAAAAGGGCCTTAAAGGGCTAAGAACAAATATATGGCACCTTAGACTATTTAGGGCCTATTTTCACAAAAACATGGCCCCAAGAGAGCTTCGTATTAAGCTTCGACCCATGGTCAGCAGATCTGAACAGAGGTTGACCAATGAATGGAACCAGGCATTACAAGAAGGCTCTATGACTTTTGTAAAAATTTTGGCTTCATACTATGAAAGGATTATTGACACAAATATATTGGAAGTCAAAACTTTGAGCACAGAATGTAAAAAATTTCATTCCACAACCAATTATCAAAATTTGGTGGTGGGGTTGTCCAAGGAATTAAACACCACATATGACAAAATGACTAAGGATAGGAAGATCAAAAAATTCAATTGTGATATTATGGACTATAATAAAGGACATCCTTTTGAAATTCAAAGATCAGTGAGATTTCAGGAATCTGATCCTGGAATCCCTAGGGGCAGGACCAGAAAAAGACCTAGATCTATACTAAAACGTAGTGACAAGTCTTATACCAGCACCTCGGGGGAGGAGTCCTCGTATACCGATAGTCAGGGTACATCCTTGGTTGATTCACCTATAAAGAAAAAAACAACATTAATGTCCCTTTAGAAGGGGTAGTAAATACAGAGGGGGTCGGAAACATACCAATCGCAATAGGGACAGAATCCATGGAAGGATTGATTCAAACTTTACTGAAATAACAACAAATAATGGTAACAATGTTTTAAATCTGTCTAATACCATACTAACTGATGACCAACAGAAATTACTCAATAAAGGATTGGGATTTGTACCCAGTTTCTTTTCTGATCAGTATAAAATAGCACAAGATGTTTTGAATTTCTGTCGCTGTCTTAACCTTAAAATATTTTTTTCAGAACAAAATACAGTTAATTCTCAAAGATCTGCTGAATTTTGATTTCATAAATCATCTTTTCAACCAACCATGAATACAAATGTAGCTATTTTTCAACAAGCTGTACTAAGGGACCTACATTTTCCACATTTTGAATCTCATATTTTACAGGATAATGTTAACATGTCTGAGAAAAAAGCTCTAGCTGAACTTAAAGATAATCACAATATTGCCATACTCCCAGCGGACAAGGGAGGGGCAGTGGTTATTTTGAATATGGATTATTATATTCAAAAAGGGCTTAGACAATTATCTGATTCTGTATGTTATATGTACATGGGAATTGATCCTACACCAAAATTTAAAAAAGAGATAGATGCATTTTTAGATTCAGCAGTGGAAGAGGGCATTATAACACTCAATACAGCTCAACATCTTAAGGTAAATGATCCCTCCAAACAGATTTTGTATTTGCTTCCTAAAATACATAAATCTATTACTAACCCTCCAGGTAGGCCCATAGTATCTGGAAATGGCTCACTCACTGAACCATTATCAGTGTTCCTAACTGAACAGCTCAAACCATTACTCAAACAAGTTAGGGCTAGGATACAGGATACCATGCAATGTTTGCGAATTATACGAGATACACAACTGGAACCTCATTGGCTTATGTGCACTCTTGATGTTAAGTCCCTGTACACGAGCATACCACACTGGGCTGGGCTGCAGGCTCTGCAATATTGGTTGGAGAAGGCTGAACTGTACCCACCGGGTTTCAATACACTCATTATCTGCATGTCCAAGCATGTGCTTAGCAAAAATGTCTTATACTTCCAAGGAGAGTGCTACTGGCAACTACAGGGGACAGCCTTGGGGGCACCTTTGCCCCCATATATGCTGATCTTTTTATGGCCTAACTTGAGGAATGCCTTATTTACAGTCCAATGCACAACATCTATATGGTTGAGATTGACATTTGGAGGAGATACCTGGACGATTGCTGGATGGTGTGGCATGCTGATTCATCATATCTATATGAGTTTGTGGAATATCTTAACAGTAACATCTGGGGAATCGAGGTTTCTGTTACCTTTCATCTTGACACCATTAATTTTCTGGATGTTACTATCTATAGAAATGATAATCACACTTTGAGCACAAAAATTTACCGTAAATATCCACAAGATAATACATTACTACATGCTTCTAGCATGCATCCGCGCCACACCATCCGCAATATCCCCAAATCCCAATTTCTCAGAATCAAACGTATTAGCTCAACTATTGATTATGAGAATGCTAAAATTGATCTGGGAAATAGATTTTTGGAGAGGGGGTATCGTACTACTGATATTGTATCCGCTAGTACATGCTCGGACAGGCAGAATAGGAATACATTGCTTGAGTATACGGACCATACATCGAATCCACAAGATACCATCATCAGATTCATTACTACATTTGGTAGGAATCATCAGGTGATAAGAAATGTTTTGAATGATAATTGGAATATTCTGATGGCTAATGATTTTCTTCGTGATACTTTAGGAATAAAATGCCAGTTGTCATATAGGAGGGGCAGAACTCTGGGATCCCTGTTCTCCCACTATAAACAGAGGGAAAGTGGAGGAGCCAAATATAAACAATTGACAATAGCAGGGGATGAACTTTCGGGAACTTTCCCTTGTGGTCATTGTTCTTCCTGTAACCAGGTGAGCAAGCTGAAACAATTTACGAGTTCTAACACTAGTAAAGTTTATAATCTCAGGATATTTGCTAATTGTTCAAGTAGCTGGGTTATATATTTGGTCACATGCCAGTGTTCTGCCTTCTATTTAGGAAAAACATCACGATCACTTAGAATAAGAATAGGTGAACATCGGAGTGATATTCGGAATAAGAAACCTACGAATGCTCTTTATCAACATACTATTAAACACCCTACAGCAAAGTTTATGTTTACTGTTATTGACAGAATCACTGGTAATAGGAATAATCAACAGGGATGGCAAAACATACTGAGCCATAAGGAAAAGTACTGGATTATCCATCTGGGAGCCTTGTTTCCACCTGGTTTAAATGACCACTTATGATAAGTGTATTGTTCATATACACATTGATTTATGTATTACTTGGCTCATGGATATCTCCTTAATGTATTATTTATACTAACATATTTTGTTGGTTAGCAAATATGTTGTATTATTTGTATTATTTGGTCAGTCCTAGTGTTTTATATGTTAATATTATGCATATGCCATTTATTACTTTATTTCTGATACAGTTAACTAATAGCAGTTCACTGCCATATATCTACCGTCATACATTAAATGTATTATTTTTCTATAAATATATGGATATTATTTTTATATAATATCCATATACATACACCTATATATTTTTTGTATATCAAGGTGGTTTTAATTACCACAAATATGTTGTAATTTATACATATTATTAACACAGTATTTTGTATTTTAAAAAATAAGGGTATGGATCATACCATTGATAGCCATTGGCTGGTGTATTATATAAATATTCAGTAGGTCTGTGTTTATTGACATCATTATTTTTCACTGAAGAAGGCATTTGCCGAAACCGGTTTGAATTTGATCTATTTTGGGATATTTTTATGTCCTTTAAGATCACTACAATAAAGTTTGGACTATTTATGCTGGCCTCTGGTGTTTTGTTCGTTTTGGTTTGGCCAAGCATGCTGTACGAGCGAGGCATTGTGTTTTGACTATAAATGTATTGTCGCCAACTATAAGACACCCAGCTCCCCAGATTATCAATTTTAAATAGAAATAAGCCATCTACCTAATATGTTAAAAATACTAAAGACATCAGTTCAAATAATATGAATGTTGAAATATAATGTGAACTAAGCACAGCTTATCATAACAATAGTGAAAAACACAAATGCCATATAACTAATGATACAAAGCACCACCAACTAGATGGATACCCATTGTCAATAAAAAACATGTACATTTTAAGCTTCAGTTATGGGTGTTACCCAAGAAAATGCAATTATTGAAAATACCCTATGAATATAAACTGAGCTCAACGTATGTTGAGTAAAAAGTCAAATATTAACCTTACCTAGCTAAGAGTATAGCCAAATATCTATATATCTATATAATCAATATTCATCCTCATGTCTTGACACTGATTTAGGGGGTGCCACTGGCTCACCAGTATCTAAGAGAAGAAATTCTGTCACCTCACAGGATTTACATGTAGGAGGAGGGGGGGGACATAAAAGATGTGACCATCATGGAAATGCTATTAGAGATGTTTGTGACCAAACAACCCCTGTAAACATTATTAATATTTCATCAAATGTCCTCTCCTCCTCTGAAATTGACATTCTTAACAAAGGATTATCACTCATCCCTGTTTTTTTTTGTTTCTGAAGAAAGTTTTGTTCAAGATATTGTTTCATTTTGTAGAAATCTTAACCTTAAACTATTTTGCCAGGAACAAGAACCAAAGATCTCTGATGAATTTAAATACCATAGGTCTTCGTTCATGCCATCCATGAATCATCAAGTTCACATGTTTCAACAAGCCATTATCAAAGATCTACATTTTCAATTTAGATCAATTCCACCATTACCTAATAATGTATTCAAAATTGGCAAACAATCACAGTCTAGTCATAATTGGTGCTGACAAAGGTGGTTCTATAGTGATTCAGGATACATTACAATATGATCATGAAGCACTGAACCAATTATCCAATGCACGCTATTCCTCGGAACTCACCATTGATCCAACACCAGTATTTAATGAACAGATTGATTCTTACCTTAGTTTAGCTGTTGCAGAAGGTATCATCACTCAAAACACACAGCATCAACTCACCATTGCCAACCCTTGTCCACAATACATTTATTTCCTACCTAAAATACACAAGGACCTTCAACACCCACCTGGCAGACCCATTGTTTCAAGTAGAAATTCATTAATAGAACCATTATCTCTATTCCTTACCACATTTCTTAAGTCCCTTTTACAATGTGTCCATTCTAGAATTCAAGATACCACGGAATTTTTACAGATTATCTCTGATACACAGCTTGAGCCCGACTGGTTACTTTGCACATTGGATGTAAAATCATTATATACCAACATACCACATTGGGCTGGCCTAGAGGCATTGGAATACTGGCTCAACAAAACTGAAATATACAAGCCAGGTTTCAACACCCTTTTGTTGTGTTTAACAGAACATGTTTTGACAAAAAATGTGTTTTTTTACAAAGACAAATGCTATTTACAAACCAAGGGGACACCTATGGGTGCATCTTTTGCACCCATATATGCTGATTTGTTCATGGCATACTTTGAAGAACAGGTTATTTGCGACAACTCTCATAACATTTATATGGTTGAAATGGATATTTGGCGCAGATATTTGGATGACTGCTGGTTGGTATGGAGAGCGAATAAAGAATACCTTTCGGAATTTGTTTCTTATTTGAATGAAAATAAATGGGGGATTGAATTTTCTGTCAGCTATGATAGAGATAAAATTATCTTCTTAGATGTATTGGTTTGCCATGCATCTGATCATATGCTGATTACAGAAATTCATCGCAAATTCCCCCAAAATAATTCACTTCTCCATGCAACCAGCTTTCATCCTCCTCACATCTGCAAAAACTTTCCCAAATCACAGTTCATGTGCATTAAATGCATTTGTTCTGATCAGCACATTATAGACACTTCAGAGATGATTTAGTACATCAATTCCATGACCGTGGGTATAAAATGGGTCAACTATTACATACAAAACACACAGTTGACCAGCTGTAATGCACTGAATTGCTTCATTACAAAACTAGACACAAATCACCTTCAGTAACACCTAGATTTATCACCACATATGGTCGGAATACCAACATATTGATGCAAATTGTTGAACATAATTGGAACATATTAACATGTGAACCTAGACTTCAGGACATTCTTGGAGACAGATGTTCGTTTTCCTTTCGGAAAGGCAAAAATCTATTTGCCTTTTTTAATCACTTTAAACATCTTGAGAAGAAAGGTATCAAAAGTATCCAGACCACATTATCAGGGGATCCATTAATTGGTTGCTTCCCTTATGGACACTGTATCTATTGTAACATCATACTCAAAACCACCAGTTTCAGCAGTCAAAACACCCCTCAAGTATTCAATATAACATTTGTTGCTAACTGTTCCTCAGATTGGATCATTTATTTGGCCAAATGCACATGTCCTGCATTCTATATTGGCCAAACCTCCAGACCCTTGAAGCTTCGAATCTCTGAACACTTTAGTGATATCAGACACAAGAGAGACACCAATGCTTTATATACATATTCTTTGGTACATCCAAAGGCTACTTTTAGTTTTACCATTATTGATAAAATTAAAAGATCCAGGCATAACAAATCAGGTTGGCATAATTTATTAAATTCAATGGAGAAAAAAATGGATCATTAAACTTGGTGGACTCTTTAAGCCAGGTCTGAATGAGCATTTGTAATTAAGCACATGACTCACTTGAGTATTTAAATACAGGTTCTTTTTTGTTGTTTTTTTTTTTAAACACTGAAGAAGGCTTTGTTAAATATTTGCCGAAACCGGTCTGTTTTTCAAGGACCTCATTCAAATAAATTTATTTTCAAGGTGCCTTGTATGCTGGTCCTGTTTTCTTTTTGTTTGAATACTTTGCCCTTTGGGACCCTGCAGCTGCCTCACTTGCAGAGGTTGTAATATTTGGAGTACTGCCTGATTCAAACCATCAATACCATTGCCCATGCTAATGACCCTAGCCTACTGAGCCACACAGGCTGCCAGACAGGGATGCATCATTCATCACACAATCAACAGCATACAGACATACATTGTCTCCCTTGCATTACTTGCGACATAGGACATGTGGAAAGGTTCTATGTCACAGCCTTGGAATTGGGTGGTCTGTGGAAATATCATTGCAGATATGCTACTACAGCAGTTGTATGGGTACACTGATGAGTTGGGGGTGGGGGACAACCAGCCCATGCTCTGCTGGCATATATAGTCATGCAACAGTTCTGTGACCCCCACTGTTTGGCATCTTCCTTGAATAATGCAGTGGGGTTTCCAGCCATGTGGCTTAGTGAATATTATGGAGCAAATACTATTAGACAAAGTGACAGTTGTCCCAAGTGGCTGCCAGATTTCAGCAAGTAGCCCAGTAGCCCACAATATTCTCTTGCATACATGTGGCAGGTCCGTACATATGCTGCCATATTCTAGTAGCCGTTACAAGTGGTGATTAGCTGTGTGAATTACCTTCCAAATGCAGCAGTTGACAGACCTGTAGTTCGGGGCTGACTTTGTCTGATGCACGCAGTTCACAGCCAATACATGGTGAGGTACAGGTTGCGTGAGCTGGCATCATTTTTACTAATATGTATGCGAGTCAAAATACAGTGTCAGTCCCCAGGGCCCTAGGTTCTCACTGCATGCACTATGCATTGTCTCTTGGCCAAGGCCAGGGCATACTGGGCTCACCTATGTCTGCCTACAGGGACAACCTCAGGGTTTCCTCCTCCAAGTCCCCCTTTGGGTGTGGCTGTGGGGACCTAGCCAGTTGTGTTGGGTAGTGTATCCCTTCCCTTTTGCTGATCCTGCTGCAGGTGTTTCTACATGATCATATTATGTAGCATGGCACATACTGTGAACATGTATGCACATGTGGCTGGAGAGTACTGCAGGGCTCCACCAGCTATATTGAAGCACTGTAACCATGACTTCAGCAGCCCAAACACACACTCTATGATGTTCCTATTTTGTGCTTGTGCCTCATTATGGCATTCTTCAGTGGGAGTGTGTGCATTTCTGATGTTGTCACCATCCAGAACTCCAGTGGGTAGCCAGCATCTCCAAGTAAGTGGCCGTTCGGGACGTGTCTCCTAGCAAACATCTCGTACAGCTGTGATGCATGCCATATATGGGAGTCATGATAACTGCCACCCAGCACACACATTCATGATTATGCCCTGGGCATTGCACACAATATGGCAGTTGTAGTGATATCCCCTGCATTTAATGTAGATTCTACCCTCCTCAATGAGTGGTATCTTGATGTGTACATGAGTGGAATCTATGGCACCCAGTGCCTCAGGGTAGTGTGCTACACAGTAGAAGTGTTGCATACTGCTGGCCCTTGCCTCAGGGGTGAGGGGAAAATAAATATGCTCACTAGCATATGGTAGCATGTCATCCAGGAATGGGTGAGTACCCTGGATGCTGATGTCTGTGAGACCCCCATCATGTCCCCAGTTGTTCTTTGGAATGTACCTGTAGCTGGTATCCTAAGAGCTACACATACCTTTGTTTCCACTGGGATGGGTTCCCCTTTGTTGGCTCTGGGTCTGAGTTGAGGTCGGCAGAGCTCAGTGAGTTCTTGTAGTATGTCTCTGTCCACCCTGTAGTGCTGTACAATGTCCAGCTCATGTAGCCCTTGGAATGCTACCCTGGGCCTGAACACTCTTCTCCTTCTCAGTCTAGGTCTACTGTCAGCAGCAGCAGCAGCAGCAGCAGCATTGACCTCAGCATTTAGCACATACATATGTAGCAGATCTGCAGCAACCCCTAGCATTGCTTCAGTTAAAAGTCCCAAGTCTGTAATCCACTAGTGCAGAGTATGGGGGTGAAATCAGATTGCAGGGTTTCTGCAACCTTTATAGTGCTCTGCTGTAGGTGCAGCCTTTGTGATTGGATACCTATGATGCATTCCACCTGCCAAGTACATCATTAAGGACTGTCAATGGTCCTAGTTCAAGTGGAACAGGTGCCACGAGGAGTTAAGATATCATTACCTTTCTCAGGCAATATGTTTTTTAACAGCCTTCCTCGCTCAGCACTGCAGCGCACCGCACAAACATGCACCGCAAAGGTAAACAATGCTGAGTAGTCATTGTATATGCCCCCATGCTTAGCTCAGCAGCGCACCATGCAAACATGCTTAAACCCACTGAAACACATGCCCCAAAAGTAAACAAACTTAGCAGACACTGTACACACCCCCTGCTCAGCAGAGCAGTATGCCACACAAACAGGCACTGCAGTGCTCCAATGAGCTTAAAAGGATGTGGACACACCACCTTTTGATGTCAGCTACCTCTTGTGTGGACACCAACATGATTCTCTGCCTACACAGATGAGATCTGCGGACACGGATACCCATTTGTGCTATTCAGTAACCCCAGCTATTTGCATAGAGCACACAATCTGGTAACTACATGGTTCCAGGCCCTGCCTCATTAGCAACTACAGCAGTCTACCATTGGGCATACTCCATGCAGAGTCCATAATGCATTACTGTCACATACTACTAATATTCGTTTTTCCACTATTTAAATTTTTTTTCTTAGCATGTTTCCACACTGCAGCTCACTGTGCAAACATAATCTGATTATTAAAAAAAAATATTTTTAATTATTTTCCATTAGGTTTTGGACACATAGTGGATAGTTTTGCACATATCTGTGTCTGCTATGCTATTTCTGTCCTTCTTATTACACTTTTACAGCCCCTGTTCTCTGCTTCACATCCTGCAAATGAAAGTTTTCCATATACATTTCAGACACCAATACAGGGTCTGCAGGACTGCTTATCTGCTTGCTGGATAGCTCTACCACCCTCATTTGCATGCAATTCACCTGCTTACGAGGTGATTTGCATGCCACGGATGCTTCTGTGTTGATGTGCTCATGCACGGCACTCAGCTCTGTTTCCTGGATTGCAAACCTCATTACTTTCATGTAAGCAGTGTGCCACTATGCCTACACAAAAAATAAGTCCGTGTGGGCTTTACTAAATCCCCCCCATATTTTACGTTTGTAATTTGCAGTATTTATTAGACATTATAAATCTAATGAAGCATGTTTTTAGTAAAGGATTTTATAAAAAAACACCCAGAAAACAAGTGGTTTGCTGGCTTAGAAGATCTAAGGAAGCAAATATGTTAAATGGCTTCTTGCTGTTCAGGATTAAATGAGTTAAGTAGCACTTAGCTGTGGTGTTATTCAGTAGCCACTGGGTGTTCCATCACCACAAATAGGTTATTTTGTGGGGGCTCAGATTTTTAGGGTTGTGATAGGTTTTTGGTATTTGGTTTGGTATACAGGCAGATTCAAACAATTATGAAGGAACCTGTCTAAAAAGGAGGATCATACAAAACCACATTCCAAAAGATTGGTGCAATGCTGTAGAATGCATTGAGGATGGCAAAAGAAGCATGCCAAGTAATGTAATACATAACTGACATGTAGTAAGAATTAACAACTAGTGTATAAATGAGCAGTGTTTGCTGATTATCGAAGATAAGAGCAGAAGTGATTATAAGTAAGCCCAACTATAAAGCCTAAAGGAAAACAATGCAGTATGTTAAAAGAAAATAGCAGCCCACTCTTGAAATTGTTAATACATAAGCATATAGTTATGTGCAATGTTATGATGCTGCAGATTCCACTGGGTAGCTGAGGGCATTCAAAAAGTCAAAAATGTTAGGGTGATATGGCATTGTACTATGTTGTCAGCTAAAAAATTACATGGGAATTAGAATGTGGGGAAACAGCAAGGTAACAAAACAATACACCAGTGCAACCTACACATGGCCCCATAAAAGTAATGCACCTCTACACACAGCATCATTGCTATGGTATTGTCATCTGTACGTGAGCACCTTGTTGAGATTGGGAGATCAGGAATGACTGAGCAATAACTGTCCAAAAAGGATGCCATATCACAGACACACATAGGTGTCTTAGATTTGGAACTCTGGCCATGTATGTGTATATATATATATATATATATATATATATATATATATATATATATATATATATATATTAAATATTTAGGACTGATATTTTCTGTAATCATAATCTGAAGAGTAGATATAAAACACCTGAAATTAAACAGACTATATGTGCATTATAAACATTTGATAAAACATATGGTTGATTTAGCATACTCCATGTAGTCACTACAATTAAGACAAAAACTCAACATATTTTCACAGTGATGTGAAATTTGGAGCTGGGAAGGGGAAACTGATTTTTTATAAGATATATAGCTTGATCAGGCAAGTTATGGGGGAATGTAATAAAGCCACATAGGCTTTTTGCCATGGTAAGCATGTTTGTGATCCAGTAAACAGAGCTAGCACACATTATCATGCAAATCACCTCATAAGCAGGTGAACTGCATGCAAATGAGGATGTGCAAAATTATCAAATAATTTTTTTTAATGGTCTGTGTATGTTTGGGCAGCACTCCTCAGTGTGCAAACATGCTGTTATGAAAAAAAAAATAAATAAAAAAGATTGTAAAAACCAAATGTAGTAGTATGTGACAGTAATGTATTATTGGAGCCTATGTGGAATATCTACAATGGCGGAATGGTGCTGTTGCCAATGAGGCAGGGCCTGGAATCATATAGAAGCAGAACAAAGATGGATTTTATTACTTCAGGCAGATAGGTCTCCTGGATTGAACAATGCTGTTTCCTTGAAACTTTTTTAAAAATCCAGACCACTAAAACATTAAGTAATATGGATTATTACATAAAATGTGTCTGTTATATGTATATTTTATTTCATCTTATGCAGAATATAAGGCAAATTAATGTACTGATGTATGCAATTTTAATTAGTCTATGTCATAGTTCTATATGTGTTTTCATTGGATGAACCATTTTTAATACCAATGTTTTAACTGTTTTTATGAGTCTGAAGATCAGCTGACTTCTTACTCTTGTTTAATAAAGTGGTGTGAAACTGCAAGTGAACGTTTCCTACCTTGACTACTACATCAGTCCCTACTGTGAAGCTTCAAGTGATTTATTTCCTGACGTGGATTATTCAACTTTTATCTTCAGCTGTGGTCTAACCATTGGTCTTTTCATTTTCCCTATGCAAATGAGATGGGGTTACTGAATAACACAAATGGGTATCCATGTCCACAGATCCCATCTGTGCAGGCACAGAACTGTGTTGGTATCCTGAAAAGAGGTAGCTAACATCAAGTGGGGGGGGGGGTTCTGAGAACTCATAAGCTCACTGGCGCTCATCTGCACTTGTTTGCATGATGCACCCCTATTTTTCAGCAGGGGGATGTGTCCACTGGCTGCTAAGCTTTGTTTACCTTCAGGGTGTGTGATTTAGCATGTTTGTGTGGTAACCTTTCAAAGTGGTGTGTGCAGTGACTGCTGAGCATTGTTTACCTTTGTGGCACATTTTTGTGTGGCATGCTGCAGTGCAGAGTAAGGAAGGCTGTCCAAAAAAAAAAAATTGGCTGAGAAAGCCAATGGTATGTTAATTACTGATGACCCCTGTTTCACTTAATCTAGGGCCATTAAATCTACTTAATGATGTACTTGGCAGGTGGAATACATCATAAGTAGCCAATCACACAGTCAGCACTTACAGCAGAGCAATATAAAGGTTGCATACACCCTACAATCTGATTTCACCCCCATACTCTGCACTAGTGGAGTACAGACTTGGGACTTGTATGTGCTAGATGCTGAGATCAATGCTGATGCTGCAGCTGACAGTAGGCCTAGACTGAGAAGGAGAAGAGTGTTCAAGCCCAGGGTAACCTTCCAAGAGATACATACGCTGGAGATTGTAGACCACTACAGGGTGGACAATGACATACTACAAGAACTCAGTGAGCTCTGCCAACCTCAACTCAGACCCAGAGCCAACAGAGAGGAACCCATCCCAGTAGAAACAATGGTATGTGTAGCTCTTAGGGTATTAGCTACAGGTACTTTCCAAAGACCAACTGGGGACATGATGGGGGTCTCGCAGGCATCACCATCCAGGGTACTCCAACAGCTCCTGGATGCTATGCTACAACATGCCAATGAGCACATTTATTTTCCCCACACCCCTCAGGAGAGGGCCAGCAATATGCAACACATCTACCATGTAGCACACTACCTTGAGGCACTAGGTGTCATAGATTGCACTCATGTACATATCAAGGCACCACCCATTGAGGAGAGTAGAATCTATGTCAACTGCAAGAGGTATCACTCCATCAGCTGCCAGGTTGTGTGCAATGCCCAGGGCATTATCATGAGTGTATGTGCTGGTAGTCCTTGCAGTTATCATGGCTCCCATATCTGCATATATCACAGCTGTACCAAATGTTTGCTAGGGGGTGACATCCCACATGGCCATTTACTGGGCAATGCTGGCTACGCACTGGAACCATGGATGATGACTCCAATCAGAAATGCACACACACTCACAGAAGAATGACATAATGAGGCACACACATAAACTAGGAACATCATAGAGCATGTGTTTGGGCTGGTGAAGTCATGGTTCTGGTGCCTCGATATATCTGGTGGAGCTCTACAATACTCTCCAGCCACATGTGCACTGATGTTCACAGTATGTGCCATGCCACACACTATGATCCTGTGGAAACAGCTGCAGCAGGATCAGCAAAGGGAAGGGATACACAGCCCCCCACCACTGCCTAGGTCCCCACAGTCACACCCACTGGGGGACTTAGAGAAAGAAACCCCTGAGGATGTCCCTGTAGGAAGATGTAGGCATGCCTAGTACGCCCTGGCCTTAGCCAAAAGACAATGCATAGAACATGCACTGACAACCTAGGGCCTTAGTGACTGACACCTTACTCTGACTCGCATATATATAGTAAAAATGATGCCAAGTAACTCACACAACCTGTACCTAACCATGTATTGGCTGCGTTCTGTGTGCATCAGACAGAGTCAGCCCCAAACTACAGTTCTGCCAATTGCTGCATTCGCAAGATATGTCACTCACCTACACACCACTTGTAAGGAGTACTATAATATGTTATTATATGTATGGACCTGCTGCATGTATGCAAGGGAATATAGTGGACTATTTGGAGAGATGTAACAGCCACATGGGACTACAGATAACCAGTCCAATAGTATGTGTTCCGTAATATTCAGTAGGCCTCATGGTTGGAATATTCACTACAACAGTCAAGGGAGATGTTAATCAGTGGGGTCACATGATAATTGCACTACTGTGTATGCTAGCAGATCATGTGCTGTTCTTCCCCACCCCCAACACACCAGTGTTCCCATACAACTGCTGTAACAGTACGTCTGCAATGATATATCAGCAGACCAGCTTATTCCAGGGCTGTGAGATAGTACCTGGCCACATATCGTATGTGTCACATAACATAGGAGTGACAATGTATGTCTGTATGCTGTTGATTGTGTGAGGAATGACACTTCTTTGTCTGCCAGATGGTGTGGCTCAATGGGCTAGGGATGTTAGCATGGGTGATGATGTTGATGGTTTGAATCTGGCAGCATCTACATATTTTGCATATGAGGTACTCATATGGTGGTATTCCCACAGACTGTTATACCATTCAATCTGTTAGACAGCTGGACAAAGTCAGAGAGAATGGGGGGGGTCAAAGGGCCAAAACTACAGACATACCTTATCCATGCTCTGATGAACCTAGAAGGTGACTAGTATAACAGCAGGTTGCAACAGAACAGAATAGCTGTAGGATGTAAAGGGCATTACTTAAATGTGTCAGTAGTTGTTACAATTCAGTGACTGCATTATACAATATTATACCTGAACACCCCAAATGTATGAGGAATAGACCAGACATATGGGGTGAAATGCCAGACATTCTGCAAAAACTTGTACTTTGTGTGGTATGCAGACTGTCACCCTGTGTGGTGTTATATTATGTACCCCAGTCACATAGTAAGTAAAGCACACAGCCTGGGAATGCCTTGGACAATTTCAGGGAAGTGTACTGCGGAAACAGGTGCAGCAGCCAGTGTCTGCAGCACAAAAACCCCAGACCAGAGTACATGTAGCTGTGGCCCAGAGTCACCTTGTAAGTACTGATAGTCCCACTGGGCATGCTGCTAGAATTAGCTAACTTGAGCACAAGTGTGTTGCGTCTTCCTCACAAAGACCTGCTATGTGGAACTAGATCTGTACAAACACACAGCTACATATACCTATCTGTCTGTCCCTATCCCCCTAACACATGATTAGTATATATCATATGTATCACATATACATATGATACTGATATTTGCAAGGTATGCTCTTTATTCTATGCAGGCAAGATGACACGTCCCCTGAAAGAAAGGATCAAAGAACATGAGTGAGACTCGCAATGCGAAGGTTTCAAATGCATTGGCTAGGCATGTTTTAAGCAATGACAACAGTCATGATTTTAAATTTATGGTTCTACAGTTAGTTCCAAATTAAGTGGGTGGGAAATTGGCATAATGGTTAAGGTGTTTACCTTGCAAACACAAAGTACAGGGTTTGATTCTCACATGGGGTAATTACCTAGGCATAAAATGGCCCACAAAGGCAGTTAGTTTAGTACTAATCTATGAACCTATGAACCTAAGATAAAAGGATAGGTGATTTAGACAGGTCTATAGCAGAACACTGAAAGTTCACAATTTTGAATGTTCTTACATCGACCCCTAATCAGCGAACGCTGACAACAATGAACATTCAGAACAGCGATTTTTTTTCCTAGGGAAAATATTTGCTGCTCCGAAACACACACACAACACAAGCACACCAAACAAACAGCAATCCACACACATACACCCAAAGTCTTACAGCTAACCCTACACTAAACTGTACAAACACCACTAACTATCCACTTACCTTAAACCAAACCCTAACCCTAAGGTCCATCACTATCACACACTCACCTCACCCACGCGCTAACCCTATCTCACCTAACCCGCCCTAACCTTCACATCCACACAATCACACACATACCTCCCTCGCACCCTAACCCTAACTCACCTAACCCATGCCCAGTCACACACTTACCTGAACCTAACCTATAACTTTTCACCACAGCGCTGAAAATAACAAAACAACAGAAATGGACAACCAAATTCTTTCCCTAGGAAAAAATGTGGTTATCTGTCATTTCGCTATTTTCAGCATTCACTGAATAGGAATCGATGTAAGAACATTCGAAAGTATGAACTTTCACTGTTCTGATATAGACCCGATTTTAGACAATCAAATCGAATTGAATGAACTAAGATGGTTAGTAAGGCTACAAGCTGATAAAAGAGTTCAGCTTGAATGGCTCTGTCCCTTTAAAGCTGGCAGTGAAAGTCAGGCCAAAGATGTGTAGAATCTGATTTGCCAGTACTATATAAGGAGCAAAAAGGTTTTTATAAATTAGGTCTAATGAAGTGGTGATACCAGGCATGAAAGTGCTTACCTGTTTTTTTTATATTATGTTTTAGCTCAGTTTAGTTTAATAAAGTGTATACCTTTTACTGAAATCTTCTCATGGATATCTCTTTTCATTATTGTTGTGTGCTTTTGGAGATTTTATTACACATTTCTTCTTGCAAGTAATGTAGACACTCTGTTCATCAGACACATAGTACCATTTCCTTGCATCGATGGCACAGATGGCAGGGCTGTAGCATGGGTATCATCACATGCACAGGGTGTGTTATGGGGGTGCTGGAGGCCTAGGCTGTGCCAAACAGTTGACAGCATGTGGATGAGTCAGGAAGGGGTGAGGGTTAGATGGGCCATGGAGAGGTACACTGTGTGTGTGTGTCTGTTGATGGCCTGCATGTGACAGTGGTGTTTGAGTGTGTGTGTGTGTGTGTGTGTGTGTGTGTGTGTGTGTGTGTGTGTGTGTGTGTGTGTGTGTGTGTGTGTGTGTGTGTGTGTGTGTGTACAGTCAAGCCCAGTGTTAGCCCTACATGTGTGTAAGTTGGACAGCTATGGATTTTACATGGTAGAATAGACAGTTCGCCATCTCTAGCCATGAACACAGGAACTGGATCTGCCAGGAGTAGCACTGGCACCGCCATGCCCAAGGTCAGAAATGGTGCTAGTACCTGATGGTGATTGCTGTCTGCTGGGGCTGTGGCCCACACAGGACCACCCAGGACCATGTGCCCATGGCCTGGCACATCGTGATGTGGACAGCACACTTACCTCTGTAGTGCACTACAGGAGCGTGACTGTGCATGGCCACGTGGACACTCAGCAGATGTTGTTGCTGACCTACATCCATGTGTCCAATGCTCAATTTCAACCAGATTTTCCAGCGCAGACAATGTGTGGTCCAAGACAGACACTGTCACAGTCCACTGCATCAATGAACCAATCCAGTGTGTCCCCAATGTAGTGCAGGCAGTCACAGATGTCAAACTCTGCTGCATCAATATCTCTAAGCATCCATCTGGTGTTGCATTCAGAACATACCTGGCCTCCATGATGACCCGCAAAATGCACCGAGTGACCTGTGATGTGACACCTATAACAGATGGTGGATGGACAGCTGTCCTCCTATGAACACCCTTATCAATCCACCTGTGTGGGACCTCACCAGCTCTCTGGCTCTGGTCAGTGTCAGTGCCTACAGTCACTGACGCCATAGTTGCCACACTGTCCTGTTCAATGTCGCTACCCTATGACTGTCCAATACCTGTGGCCTCTGGGAACTGGGAATGTGTGGGCATACTGACTGTGTGCAGCGACAATGGGAGCAGAAGAGGGATGTCACTCTCTAGGACAGATTCAGCCCCCCAACAACCCCACCTGTGCCTCACTATGGCCACCATCATCATTGGAGTCTGATGAGATAGTCACATCAGGTTGTGAGGGGGACAAACTTTCAACCCCGCCAGTCACCTGTGAAACCAAGACAAAAGCAATACATTACTACCTGCACTTTTATGTAAGGTAAAACACACACACTCAGGCAAATGAAGATCCACAACTGCATTTCAAGTCTAAGATCTTCTCAGCTCTGCTCCCATGCACAACAGACAACCTCACAACAACATACACAGACAAGTCAAGCCCTTTATAACATGCACTTCAACCACATCCAGTTAAAGTTTCCAGTACAATCTGCCTGTAAGGTATGTCATGTGACACTCTATGTGATAGAAATACAGATAAAACCCAGAATACCTATCTTGAAAATGATATGCCAGTACTAGTGTCACTGGCTCAGGTATGTACCATCTCCCTTTTGCATTTGAACAGGCATCTTGGAGTAATTGGCTCATGTACACCAGGCTGTATAGCTGCTCATAACTATAAGTATGAACATGTCGATGGTCATTCAAATACACACTTGTGATTACCCAGTCTATGAACTGTAGTTAATTGTTCCAGAATGGAATATACAAATATACTACTCCGGCTAAACACAACATTTGTACATAGGGCAATATGGTAGCCCTTAACTTTCATATGATATATATGATCCGTAAAAAACAGTATCACACTTACCAGGTAAAGGACCATGGACTTGGGCCACACCTGATGAACCTATGAAAAGGTGAGAGATCGGTATTGATAGCACCACCAAATGCTGCAGCACTACAAGGTAATATGTGCATATATCCACATGTACAGTAGCTGCTGTGATACTGGCTGTATTGCTGACATTCTGTGTATGTGTGCACAACTGTGTGTAAACCCCAACACCCTCCCCAATGCAGATAGACCTGACACCCATGTGCAGGTATGTAATGTCTGCCTCAATGACTGAGATAGTATTACACTGGTAAAGACATTACACTTACCTGGAAGCTACTCTGCCGTGGACACTATTGCACCCACTTCCACAATGTATGGTGTGATGGATGCCTGGGAGCTGTTGTGTGTTCCTAGGTTCACCAGGAATTCCTCTGTTGCTGAGAGTGGTAGTTCTGTTGAAGGCTCTCCACTGATGGTGGCACGATCCCTGTTAACAACAGTTGCCCTTCATCGTACAGCAATTAGCAAGTCTGTGGGCTGGTGTCGAACCTGCTCATAGGTCCTGTCCTGTTGGCCAATCTGATTGACATCCTGCACAAGGTCTGCCAAAAATGCTGCCTGCTATTCCTGATTATGCCTCCCCCTGGACAACATGATCTGATGGTGCTGTCTCAGTCCATCCACTATTATGTTCTTCTCCACATCTGAGAAGGGGGCATATCTTCTGTGGTACATGGTTCCTGAAAGATAACAGAAGGGGAACACATTACAGGACCAAATACATGGACGTCCACTATATACAGATCTAGCACACCCATAATGGCCTGCACTATCCACTGCTCCATCACATGTCATACCCCACAGTCTGGCAACACACTACCTGTGTGTATACCACCAAGATAGTAGCAATACTGGGATATGTTCTTGTGTGCCATGGCAGATTCTGCTGTATGTTCACAAACCCAGCACTGCAGTCTACTGTGGTGTATCCCCTACAGGCAAATGCCCACTAATATGACATACGGCCACTGCCAAACAAATACCAGTGTGCTATTACAACCACTATATGGGGACAGTTCAGCAACACCAGTGTGCCACAATGACAGAAACCATTTCAAACCTGGTGTAGTATATGTTCCCTGTAGGCATCATACCTCTCAACTATACAGATGTTTGCAGAATGTCAAGATGTTTGCCTCATAGTGTTGGTCATTTCCACACAACATTACGGATTTCTGACAAAAGGTTGGCCAATCATTGATGATTGAGGCCAGAAAACAAAGACAGACATCTGAGTTTAATTAATTAATTATTTTTTATATTTATTTTAATTTATTGCTTTATTATTTGTTTAATGAACCCATTTTCAATGGAGTCCTGGGGAGAAAAGCTCCAATAACAAAATGAGGGACAATAGTTAGAATACAATAACATACTAATGTTTAAAAGTTAGTTTATATTTTTTTATACAAACATTATAGTTTTGCACAACAAACATTACAAGTGAACAGGATAACTTAACACAAAAAAACTGGATGCAATGAGGGATAGCTACAAGTAAAACACATTAGGGGCATTTGCAATATACATACAGTAGTTACTTACTCATTTGTTACAGTTGCTTCATAATTACAGTCAGCTTCATTGTTTTTTTACTACTAGCAAGCATATAAGCATTTACATAATATATAGAGAGGGGAATATAAGCATGGAGATGATAGAGAGATGGTGAAGAGAGAAAGAGAGAGAAAGAGAGAGAGAGAAGATCTCTGAGGAAAAGAATGAAAGTGGAAATTATTATCCTTTAGAATGAGGTGAGGGGAGGTGGGTTAGGTAGAGTTGTTAAGAGAGAGAGAGCATTCCCATTGGGATTGGGAGGTGTGTGAGTGAAGGGATTTTTGAGAAATGTAATGGTTGGGAATACGAATGGAAGGTGGGTAGGAGTTCAGAGACGTGCTAAGCCATAAGATAGATTGTAGGTTAGGAAGAGAGAGTTCCATAGAGAGGAGGGGGGAGAAAGGGAACAAGAGAGAGAGTTACTTGTTGCAGGGGTAGATATAATTTTTTCGGTGTGAGCATGCCTAGTTTTTGATGTGTCTTTCTGATGTTGTTAGATAAGTAGCTTGAGAGACCAATTCAAGGAGGAAGAGTTTAGTTTAAGTTTAGATAGTTTAGTTGAAAATAGGGTTCGGCTTTAAGAAGGTCAAGTAGTAGAGGTCAAGTAGTAGGGTAGAAATCCAAGAAGGCCAATCCCTGGCTTTATTAATAGCTTCAAGGAAGGAGGGCAGTCATAGTACTGTGACCATGTGTGGTGTGATGTGTGTAAAATTTTGAGAAAAAGGTAGGTGGAAAAGTTGTTGTTGTTGTTTGCATTTTTTCTAAAAGTTTAGAGAGAGGGAGACAGGATAGCAAATGGACGGAAATACTATAACATTTATGTTGCCTTTTATATGTAATGGTATAATGAGGCCTTTTTCAAAATTTGGGCACTATAATGGTTTTAAAGGAGGACACTGGGAAGTGAGGGTAGTAGGGGGGAAAGATGGAGATGGGTGGTGGGTGATGATTGAAGGAAGGGGTGAAGGATTGTGTGTTGGGGGAGAGAGTGAAGGTGAAGAAGGAAGAACAGAGAGGTGTAGAGAGGAGGAGGAGGTGATGTGATTGTGGTGGTGGTATTAGAAAGATGAAGTAAGATTCTTTTATATAATTATAGAGGGTTTCTTAGTTATAAGTAGGGTTATATTTATATGAGGTAATAAGTTTATGGTGGGTGGGGAATGGTGTAGAGTTATGGGAAAAAAAAGATGAGTACATGGAAGGAATGTTGATGGTAAGGGGTATGGAGATGTGATTGTGAGGTAATGTGAAGGTAGGAGAGGTTGAGAAGGTGAGTAGGTAGATGAGAGTGTTGGTAGTAGATATGATACAAGATAGGTAGAGAGGAGAGATTTGTGATATTTTTTTTATTTAGGTGGAATAGTTTATTTAAAAATTGGTTTAGAAGGTTTAGTTAGAGGTTAGGAAGAGGAATATAAGTAGTAGTGTGGGGAGAGGGTGAGGGGGAGAGGAAAGGTTGTGAGGGGTGGAATTGGGAATGTGAGGAAGTGTTGGGAGATGATGGAGAATTGGGATGGTGGAGAAGGATAGATGAAAGGGATGAGGTTTTTGAGGAGGAAGGAGAAGGTGGGTGTTAGGAAGGTGAAGGTGGGGTGGTATAGAGGAATAAAGTGGTTATGGTGCTGGTGTGGTAGAATAAGAGGGGTAGGGTGGGGGAAGTGGTGGTAGGGGGGGGGATAGGGGGCGGAGGGAGGAGAGCAGGGAGGAGAGCGAGAGAGCAAGAGCAGGGCAGAGCAGCTAAGGAGAGCAGGAGGTACATAGAGTGTCAGGAGGAGTAGAGGACATTAAGTAGTGAGGGTAGGGGAAGAGAAAAAGGAAAGATAAAATTAGTAAGTTAGAGCTTAAAGAGACCACTAGAGAAAGAGGATTAGTCAGGAGGATTAGTGGTACAAGGTTGCCATCAGTATTAAAAAAGCAAGTGTGGGCAAAATAACACAAAGCAGTCCCTGGGACTAGATAATGGGGGGGATAGGAGGGAGGCGAAAGGGATCGGGGAATAGGGTGAGGAGACTGCAGGGAGGGAAGAGGGAGAAGAGCTGGGCTGCACAGATTGCTGGCTGGGGGCACACTATACACACCTAGCACTGAAAAAAAGCAGTAATAAAATGCAGCAGTAAATGCATGTACATACTTCTTCCAGTATACTTCCTTATAAAGGTGTTTTGGATAAGCTGGTTCAGTGGCAACTAGTTGGTGCTGGTGAAAATGGCCAAAATGGCTTGGGCCAAGTGTCAAAGTGGACAGTTCAGTAGGACAGTTCAGGTCAGAAGTCCTTCAGTCCTTAAGTCCTTCTGGGATCAGAGTTGGTTCAACAGCGGCAGGTTGAACTGCTGGTGAAATGGCTTGGGACAAATGTGTCCAGTGTCGTGTATAGTGGTGCAGGTCAGGGGTGGAGGAGACTTCTGTCCTACAGTCCTTCCTCTACAGTGGGTTGGCCAGTACAGTAGTTTGGCGGCAGGTTGAACTGCTGGTGAGCTGGTGCTTGGGCAAGTGGGCCAAGTGTCTGCAGTATGCAAAGTGGGTAGTTCAGGGACAGGACAGGACCTTGTCCTTCTCTGATTTCTGGGATCAGGCAGTTTAGTTGAGAGTGAACTGCTGCTGTTGAACTGCTGGTGAAGTGTCCAAGTGTCCACCCAGGTGTATGCAAAAGTGTAGAGTTCAGGGTCAGACAGACAGCAGGTAGGTGTAGATGCTCTGCCACACCACAACAACAATAGCGGGCAGGGTTTAAAGATCCAGTTAAGACATCATAACATTCAGAGCACAGTTATGCTACTGTGATATCTGTTATTCTATTCACTTTCTTACTTTGTAGGAGCAATAGTTACAGTTTGCCTAATTTTGGGCCTTTGTACCTCCGTTAATTATGGCTTTGTTCAGACATCTTGCTGTAACAGGTTGGCAGCTATGTTAGGCATAGCTCTCAACCAGACATGAAACAATGTAAAGAGGATCATGGATGTAGCCAGAGTACATCAGGGACAATCAGGGACACATTTAAAATGTTAGAACTATTTATGTGAGATGATTACATAATGAGAGGTGGTGAATTAGTGTACATCGTCTGATGTTACAGGTGTATATACCCTTACTTATTGTCAATATGTTTTATGTGTAATTCACTAGTTTCCCTACAACAGCCAACCATGGTAGCAGGGAATAAGAGGGACAGAGCTAAGATGTGCGTGGAAATCAGGGACATTTGAGAGGCAAGCCTGTAGGTGCAGGACAGCTGAGTATCAATGACATGTCATTACCATAGATCTAAAACAGGCTTACTGCTGTGATTCCTATTCTGCATACCTCCATTCTTCCATCTGCATCTTGTTATATGGAAAATCAATTACATACCTGGTTGAGTGCAGTACTCCTTTGTTGGACTTTGCTGCGTGTAACCTTTTGAAAATATGCTCCCTGTGTGAGGTATGTGGCATACAGACTTGTTCCCCATACCCAGCTTCTTGCATTTTAAGGTACTGCTCATTAGCAAGTAATTGCCTCTGCACAATCCGTGGCTCTGATGTGGTAATTGCAGCCAAAACAGCTGAATTGCACCAAAATTAACCAATGACATGCCACCATAGTGCAATATAAAAGGCCTTCATGTAGACCTCGGCCCTATTTGTAGCTGTTCAGATAGATATTACTGATGTGTGGAGACTACAGCATCACAGAGAGTAAATACCAGGACTGTCAACTGTATAGATTTATGCAGTATGTCCACATTTTCTCCTCATATGTGTGATCAGTGTCCCATGACAGAGTGTTCATCTGGTAATTTACTGGTAAACATTGTGGGTTGAGGACAGTACTGGAAGACACACATTTGAGTGTCAAACTTCATACCCCTCTGAATATGCATTTTAATGCAATAAATGTTATTTTATCGACTTACTATCATTGTAGAAAATAACTGTAAAACATGCCCCAATGCCTGGACCTTTGTTCTCCCCATTAAGTATGGCTGTGTCTGGATTTCTTGTGCTAGGGTGTTGGGAAGTTTGGTAGGTCTGCAGTAGCTACCTTTACATATAGGTGTGTGTGTGCTAAAAGCTGCAGCTGCTGCAGCCTAGAATACATAAGGGGGAGTGTGAACACTTTGAAGGACAACAAGCTGTACATGTAACTGTGGCAGCTGTGGTAGCCTTGTTATTACAGCAGAGCCAGGGTAAGGGTACCGTTTACAGTTGAACTGAGGCATGTGATTAAGGTACAGCTGTTATGCAACAGTGCCAATAACACAGTAGTAGGCGACATATAGTTACACTATATGGATATTTGCTGTGTGTCCTCATCTGCAGGCCTTTGACTTGCAAAACTAGACTGTATTTCATTAATTAGTAGTAACCTGTGTGGATAAAGATTGCATGACTCAGTCACTAATTGCTGTCTTCACTATAATGTAATTGCACTGCAACACAAGACTAAATTTGAACCCAGGACTGTGTGTGGCAAAGTGTACTGTATAAAAGGCATTTAACAGACTGAGCTACTGAGTCACTGCTAGAGCAGGTGTAATTGCAAGGTATATGTGCAGACATACAGGCTGTGACACACATTGTCTGGATCCATCAGTATGAGCATGGTTTTCTATGGCTGTAGTTCTACCCCAGGGTCCAAGTTGAACATGTTCTTTGCCTTGCATTGCTGCCTTAGCAGGTGTCTTTCTACATGTTGCTGATACAAGAGCAGATTTACCTGCTATCACAGGCCTCACTTGCATTCCTTTTTATGTCTTTGGCTGTCTAGTGGTGTATTACTGCACCAGAGTCCAAGGAACACTCTCATTTTTCCCATTCATTTTTAATTCCAGTTTGTGAGGTGTGGCGCGGTTACCACCTCTGCTGAGGCATGCCCAATGACTGTAAGTGGCAATCACTATGTTTTGATGCAAACACCTGTTTTAATTAAGATCTGCGTGGTGTGGTGGGTTCATGCAGTGGGATGCATGTGTAATGGTCTTTGATTTGAAACATGGCATAGGTGTTTATTTTGTACATCTGACTGAGAATGTTAAAAACACATATACTCATTAGAGTCCTATTTAGCTAAGTGAAGTGGAGTGATGTGGCACACCGCGCAGCTCCGCCCTAAAAAAAATATAAAAAAAAAAAAAAGGGTGATAGGAAAATGATGAAATGGGGACAAGCAGGGGGAAAAACATAGTGAAAGACAGGTAGGGACATGCAGGAAGGGTGTAGGAAAGAATCATAGCTATCCATTTCTTGTACAGAAACAGTGTGCACTTTGACAGATTTTGTAAATGAATTTGAACTTCCAAACCCCAGAGAGAAGGGTGAGGACAACATAACTGCATTGTCAAGCCAACTGGACCAAATTACATGTGTCCAGTGGACACATGCAAAATGGAGAGCTATGTATGGGGTGATATTTTTTGTGGGACAGGTGCACATTTTTTTTAAGGTGAGAATGGAATGTTGGGGAAAGGATTTAGGTACATGTGGGGAGGTAAATTGAGTAGGAGAGGATGCACTGCAGACAGACAGATAAGTCAGACAAGACAGCAGACAGGGGAGGTGTATGACATATGAGGTGGGTGAACACCTTGGATGGGGAGAGTGTTGTGGAATACAAGTCAAACATGCCACCAGATGACAGCAGCATGAATCATGTCCCCACCCATGGGACTGTCGACAATGTTCCTTCACTGCCCTGAGGGTGGCTGTGCTGGAGGCTGGGCACCAAGACAAGGCTGCGCCACCAGGTTGGCTGTAGAGTTCATAGGTCTGATGAGCAATCCTGTGCACCATAACCGGCAGTTCAGCCTGGGTGACAATGCTCCCACTGCCACCACTCCCAGGGGGTGGCAAAGCCTCATCCCCTGAGGTGGTCTCACCTCACATGGCAGGTGTTGCAGGGGCAGTGGAGGAGGCACCACCGGTTTGGGTCCCAGATACACTAGGACCCAGTGCCATGTCCGATTGAGGCAAGGTAAGCAGATCATCTGGAACTGGCCTACCCTGACATACTATAGTAATGGAGGTATAGCAATAAGTATAGGATAGCTGTAAACAAATCATTGTTAGCAATAGCATGGCAGAACATTGGAAATAAGCCAATTACATATCAATGCATATTATGTGAAACACAACAATAAATGACAGAACAGTCAGTATGTTAACAGCATGCCAGCAACAGTTACAGCATAAAGCCAACAAAATATGTAATTTAAGAAGATATGTTAAAATGTGACAATTATACAACAACAGAAAAAAAATAATAAAGCACATGTCCCAAAATACAGTTAACGAACAACATATGTTAATATAAACCATAACCAATGATTAACAATAAGAAATAAATGAAGACTGGGGTGGGAAGAGAGACAAAAACAGTCCATTAGTGACAGTTCTGATTATTTCCTTGACAACAGTACTACTATCTACTCTACAGGTCTATTTTTCATTTATGTGTACAGTGACTATAAGTCTCTTATAGTTGATGTAACACATACATACCTCTCAAGCTATTTGCATGGGACACTATGGCCCAAGCAGGAACAACTGCAGGTACACAACTACACAGAACACTTGCACATCAGATGGACCTATATAACTACCAAGTTGTTCTGTGGGATTATTTGGTGATACTTTGTAATCTACATAATCATTCCATGGTAATCCCATAACAGACGGATTACACACTATTAATTCCATAATGTGAAATTGTGACACTTGAGAGACATATATGTGTACAGTACAGACATTAAACAGCCATCATGCCTTGGTTGGCAGGTATGGGAATTGAACCCAATAGCATTGACTGCAGGTGATATCTGCATAGGATGTATTGATTGACGGCAGCAATTTTTAACAGACACTCCAGGCACACAGCCATATCAGGAATACACATTTTATTTCTGACTGAACATTGCTGATGAACACATTCTTGCTAACAATTTTAACAGTCTGTGACATATAAATACAGACTTTACTCATAATATGGGCTACCTCACCCATTTACCTGTAGTTCCTGCAGAGAGAGAATTTGTTAGCATTATGTGACTGTTACTGTAATATTTACTGGTACATACCACTGGATTCAAATCCTGGACTGTGTGTGGCAAAATGAACTGTATTTAGAACATTTAACAAACTGAGCTACTGAGTCACTACTGATAATCAACTGACTAATATTTGCCTAGACCTCACATAGAACCATAATATGACCAGGTAGTATTTCTTTAGTGTTATACTAGACTGCAGTGACAGTAGAACCCACATACATGAAACACAAACATAATACAGATAGTAGGCAGGCTACATTTCAGTATTATATCTGTGAAGTCAACAAACAATATCAGCTCATTGAGTGGGATACCACCTCACTCATATACCTTTATTACCTCAGCTCTGTGAAAGGTGAGCATTATGTGACCAATATTAGCCTTGAGACAGCCTTGAACTGTACTTATATGAGTTAACCAATACAGTTAGCAACCATTAGATTTGCATTCTACAGCTATTACAGTGTCATACTTGACTGCAGCTCCTTACCTTACAGCCTCAATACATACAGATCTACTGCAGTGTTTACACAACACAATCCTGATGCACACAATTTTCTTAGGTGTTACTGGTATTGTTTCATGTTTTTATTGCACTACAGTTGGCACTATTCATGTATTGCAGTACATCTCTAATTCCACATTTATTGCACTACACACTTCACTGTATATACTTTAATGCAGTTATTGGTATTGTTTCCTGTTTTATTGCAGTACAGTTGGCATTATTCGTTTATTGCAATACACTATTTAAATGGAGAGCTATGTATGGGGTGATATTGACAGGTGCCCATTTTTTTTATTAAGGTATGAGTGGAATGTTGGGGAAGGGATTTCTGTACATGTGGGGAGGTAAGCTGGGTAGGAGAGGATGCCTTTGCAGACAGACAAGACAGTCAATGCAGCAGATGGTGTGTGTGTGACACATGAGGTAGGTGAACACCTTGGATGGGGATGGTTTTGTGGAATCCAAGTTGGACATGTCTCCAGATGGCAGCAACCTGACTCATGTCTCCACCCATGGGACTGTCAACACTGCTCCTTCACTGCCACAAGGGTGGCTGTGCTGGAGGCCAGGTGCCAGTGGTCACCATGCCCTCAATCTGGCACAGGCAGGGTTCATAGGTTTGATGAACAGTCCTGCACACCATGACCAGCAGTCCAGTCTGGGAGACAATGGCTCCACTGTCACCACTCCCAGGGGGAGGCGGGGCCTTATCGCCTGAGGTGATCTCGCCCGACACCACAGTTGGTGCAAGGGCAGTGGAGGGGGCACCACAGGTCTGGGTCCCAGACATGCTAGGACCCAGTGCCATGACTGGTTAAGGCAAAGTATGCAGACCACCCACAACTGGCCTACCCTGATGTGCTATAGTAATGGAGGTATAGCAATAATTATAGGTTAGCTGTGAACAAATCATTGTTAGTAATAGCAGCATGGCAGAACATTGGAAGTAAGCCAATTACATATCAATGCATATTATGTGAAAAACCACAATAAATGACAGAACAGTCAGTATGTTAACAGCATGCCAGTAACAGTTACAGCATAACACTAACAAAATATGTAATTTAACAAGATATGTTAATATGCAACCATTATAAAACAAAAAAAAATAAATAAAACAAACCAGCATACAACTCAACATTGTGAGCCCTCTCAGCTGCAGCTGTTGGGAGAGAAGCACACCATTATGCATACCAACTTTGCAGAAATTCAGATTACATATTGTTAAAACAGAGGTAAAATTATTTACATACTTGTGGGGCATTCGCTGCCTGAGCTACTTGGACACAGGTGTTTCAGGTCATCATGGTGGTGATGACACTGCTCACCTCTGTGGGGGATACCAGTAACATTGGTGAGTTCTCTGGTCAGCTGGTTCCAGGCCTCCGCCTTATGCTCCAAACCCTGGAAACCTCCCTGCAGCAGCCGGTCTTCATGGGTTTTAACTAGGAGTCCAACCATGAACATGGACTCCAGAATGCCTTAATGCTGCACCCAAAAGTGCGCACCTTCACCAACACCAGCCATAGTAACCATCAGAGAAAGAACTCCAATTAATTCTGCTGTATTCCTTCCTATTGGGCTTAATATAAGCTGTTTTTCCACCCTTACACATCATTGGGTAATATTGAAAAAAGCACCAGATCACTTAGCACTGTGAAAACTAGCGCAGCTGAACTGAAAAGCATGAAAACTCACAGAAACATAGTCTTAGTGGAGCTTAGCAGCACGCAAACCAGCCAAACAGAGCTGAGCAGCACACACATTGGCAGCCATTATCATGTTTATGTGGTGCTTAGCAGGTCTAAGCACAGTTCAGCAGAGCTTAGCAGAGTGCAGCACATCCGTCTTTTATAAGAAAAATTAATAATATGTATATCAAAATTAAATGCATATTTTCTCTTCCATGTATTCAAACCCTGGACTTACTGCACATGAAGCCGTAACTCTACCCATTTAGCTACAGAGATATTAAAAAATCTAGTATACATTCACATACACCGCTAAGCTACCTATAAGCAGTGCTGATCACCATGCCACACAGCACAACCATGCTTAGACACTCTGAAGCACACATTTAAATGAATAATTAATTACATTTGGTTTCTATTTTTAGATGTTTGGCAGGTATCTGCTATCTTATATGTGAGTGTAGCTTGGCATTGCTGTGCTCCGAGCTGCATCACGCAAACATGTTTTTATTTAAATTAAAATAAAACAAAGAAAAAGAAAAAACATAAAAATAACACAAAGGACATTGCAGGGAGTCTCATAGTCATCAGCATATGCACTGTTAGCACTACACCTCTCCCTACACTGATTCATCAACCAAGTTCCTTGGCTCTATCTCAGCAATGCGTCATCATTAATATGCATGGTGCGCTACCGAGGGGGAGGCATGACCATGGACATGGATACATTCTGTGTAGGCTTTGCACAGTGCTTACACAGATTTTATTAAATCCTGGGTTTGTTTTTCTAAAGTCATTTTCATATTTATATATACAGAGCAAATTTAAGCTCTTCCACTAGAAATGAGTCCTAGACATTCCATCCTACAGTACTCTAGATTACAATAAGGAGAATAAATTCAATTGAAATGTTAAGTGAAGCTCTTGAAGGAGAAGAAAAGTTGTACTTAGAAATGGTCATGTTTGCAACATACAAAGGTTAACAAATAATACTGTAAAAGGTATTGATGAGAAAATTAAACAAAACATATTTAGAAAAGTATATAACATCATGTCAGTGCTACTTCCCATACTTGAATCATTAAACAGACTTGGATTGTAAGTATTCAAGGTTATATACAAGTAAAAAATCTTGAACAGTGAGCATACATACTAGACTGTATTACAAAATAGTTATAGAATAGCTTTGCTTGTGAAATACAAGTTTAAAATATACAAAGAAAATATGAGGCAAAAAAAGAGCTAAAAGCACTCTGGGACACCCACTGTTACCTGTTGATTAAAGACCTTCTGTACATGATAAAAGATGTATCATATTTACAGAAGCATGCAAGGAATGTGTCACAGACATATTTGTATCAAATTACAAATATGATCTATGGAAAACAACAGTTGACATCTGCTAAATATTATCTGGTAGTGCAGACAGATTTTAAGTTAAACAATTAGCCAGATTGTTGTATATAACAAAAATATGAGACAATACTAAGAAAAAGAAACAGTATCAGGCACAGAGCATTCTGGATGGCTGATCATCATACTGCAGGTTGATAAGCATTAAATTCCCTACCTCTGAAACCACATCCTTGGCCATTGATTAACTAAAATTTTTATGTGATAATAATGATAAATGCAGAGTTAAGGACCAGAGCATTTTACAGGTAGAGATGTGATCAACTCATAGCATGTAAGATGCCCAGAGGCATCCACTAAATGAATGAGAGTGGCAGGAATTTTCAGAAGGCAGAAAACCACTATCAGATTGCTACAAGAAGCTTAAACTATTCTCCATACAAGCATTGGCTGTGAAGAAATAATAATTTGCTAAAAAGATCATAGCTGTGCCACCATCAACATGGCATATGCATTTATGGTGGAGAAAAATAAATCATCAAATTGATCATGAAGAATTCATGACAAGGCACTGGTGAAGTATGAGTGACCCTATCAGATAATTCCAGTGCAAGATAATCAATCACTGTGCAGCTTGGGAGGAAAAGCCCTCCTTTCTTTGTTTACATTTCTTAGTTTATAAAAAATGACTGCACTACAGCTTGAATAGTGGTAAGTATGAGGAGGTTCCTGCTGTGATTTTACTAGTGCTTATTTGAATCAAGAAGTTGGCCATCTTAGTGCATGGAAAACGGTTAACAAGTGAATGGAAATCACATGTCTAATGGTCACTAGAAAGATGACACACAATTAACAGATAGTCTTTCTTCTCTCCAACAGCTGACCTGCAGATATCTAGAACATTTCTTACATGCAATATAAATATGCATATGATGGGAAATATAAATATGAAGGAACAATTAATTTCAGACCATAATGCACACACTCACAATGGTGGATGGGAAGGAACACCTCTGTGAGGATACCTCTCTGAGCCAGTGATCAAGGAGCCTCAATCCTCACCACTGACACTGGAGAGGGACGTTCACTTGTTATGCAAATGGATACACTCAGTATTTCCAGATGCAGACCTCTCTACATCAAGTACAATTTCACTTAAGAGTACACAGGGAACACACTCATCCCGGGGTCTGGATTTCTTTATATCTGCCTTCCTTAATTACTACCACTGCGGTGATTAATGTAATAGCCATCCAAGAAAGCATTTTATTTGCTGATCTCAAGCAGCCTGACTAACTAACTGTACAAAGTATGACTTATTTTTGTTAGCAGATATACCAAAGAAGGGTTACAGCTATAATGATGCTTTTCTTGTTAGCATCAGTTTATTTCTTATACTGCCTGTCCTGGCAAAGCTTGTAGTGGAAGCAGCCTGAGTGAGGCACACCAGGTTTCCTGTACCCCAAGCAACAATTGAAATCTAGTCCTAGAGGACTCTTGATGTCACAGGCAGCGAGACATAATTTCTTTAGTACTTACTGGATTTGCCCTGGAACCTCTTCCCAGTGGTGCTCCTGCTTTGTCTCAGACATTATGTCTTGAAAACATGAGAAAGAACCTAATTTCTACTTCTTATATCTATATTCAGATCCTTTCAGTCACTGTTCATTACTTGAGAACATAAACAATGATATGGACATAGACTGCTCTTATACTATAGGCTTCATCCTATGACTCAGCTTCAGTTTACTGCCACAGTCCATTAATTATATATCTTACTGCAACCAGTATAGCCATCCACTGGTCAGTATTCATTCCCCCTCTACCCTTTTCACTAATAGGTTCAAAGGTTCATAGGTTGGTACTAGGCTATCAGCCCTAGGGCCTATACAAGCCTAGCCATAACAACTCTTATTGAGACTGCCAGTAGCTTTCTTCCTCTCTTTCAAAAAGCAATCTACTCTTTTTAAGTCAGAACCATGACCTCTGATTTGGATGTTTGATTTTAACAATACCTGTTTCACTTTCAATTATAAACTATAAGGCAACAATATCTGTCAACAACGTTGCAATGATTGTGTCCCGAGGTTGGTTACTCTACAAACCTTGGCTGTACCTGTGAAAATCATGAAAAGAAAGAGAAGCAAGGCACATCCACAAGTAGCCCTTGCCCCCTGAACATATTTAGCTTAATACAGTGAATGTAAAAATAACATTCACATCACAAGTAAAGAGACAAAAATTACATGTGTCAATGGCCATGGAAGTCCATGGTGTATTAACCATGGTATTTAACTATGTGCAAACAGCTCAACTTCAGCATTTCTAGCTAGAGCTGATCTACTCCTGCACCACTGCTACCTGTGAACTTTTAAACTGATCTACTGACCACATCTACTTAAAAAGATCACATTCACCAGGTGTTGCTGTCAAGGTCTTATCAATGAAATTCACTTCATCAAGGTTCCTAACTAACTTCACAAAGCATAACTTATTTATGTTGTGTTAGGCTCAAGATTTCCCAAAAAGTATACCGCCTACCTCTCAACAAGTCCTCAAAAAGGTGATAGTTCTCTACCCTTGCCCGGAACAGTCTCAGCAATGTCTTGCCCCTTCTCTCTCCCACTACCATTTGGCTTTTCAGAAATATTTGTCTAATGTCTTTGTCCTTTACTTTGGCTACTGGCTCAGCTGCTGTCTTCCTGGAATGTTGATAATTATCAGTCAAATGTGGAGACACCCTCCTAGAATAACATGAATGGCCTCTGCCATCAAATTGTCTGCCTCCCTCTGTGCAAACAATACTGGCCACAGTTCATCACTTGCTTATCCCTACCATCTCAACTAACAAAATCTTGAACAGGGTCCATTTAGACTTGATATTTGCTTTTTCTATCAGCATTTTGGAGAATCTTGTCAGGAACAGGAAATTGATCTTATCTTGTACTTGGGTATCTGCTTGCTGTTATCACGACACCTTCTCTACATGTTTAAGTTTTTCAGATTTGTCTAAACCCTACTCATATATGTGACAGTTCCCAACTCTTAACCCAGTATTCAGAACATATAACATCATGTTTGCTGAAACAACTACAGTGTTGCTTATTGCCCTTTAATCTAACATGCTTTGGTACTGAGAACACTTAAGAGTAGCCTTGCATGTAAACATCATGTTTTGTTATGGAGACTCAATGACTACCATAGAATTCTGGGAAAAATTATCTGCTCAAGTTCATATCAATCTATTCCTTGCAGTCATGACCATCCAGATATCTCAGTCATGTCCCAGGTGTGCATACCGCTCAGTGCAGGACCGCACAGTTAGCAGGTACTGCTCAGTCAAGTATCGTGCCCATGGACTTTAAGTAGGGTAAAGACTCTTGAGGGGCTATTAGGTGTATATGAAATAAAAACAGAGTTTCCCTTCTGGAGCTTGAAGTCACATTGAAATGACCACCTCTTCTACAGGCATAACCTCCATCTATGTGGGCCACAAGTTGGGGATGAGTCTATGACTATACACAAACCCACCAGAACTACCTCATGAGGTATAGCTGCACATTAGGAAAGTGGCAATGCCTGATTAAAAAGTGTGGTTCAAGAATCAATGTTCTGTGTATAAGTAAAATGAACTATATCTGGCTGGTGCTTTTTAGACTCTTGTATAAGCTTGGCCTCTTGCCCAATCAGTTATCCTGTTAGAACCAGGGTCTAATCTAGTCTAATGTGTGCAATACCTTACTTACCTCTCCTCTCTTTGCCTTGATGGAATTGAGTCACACAGTAGCTCCACCCAGTTTACTTTGTCATCAGTTAAGTTATTTTTCCATATGGATAAGGGCACCCTGCAACTACTTTAATTAATCTTTGCAGCCAAGTATCCACGTAGTTATTGTTTGCTCATAACATACGGATAAGCGTAAACAACCCAAATGTAAAGTTGCTGGTATAAATTAACATTTTATGCAAGTGTGAAAAAATATGTTGATTAAGGAAGAGCATTGCTTAAAGCTATATCCATTCCCTTTTGCTATATGCTTTCTTTCCATATCACCTTGATGGTCCATGACCTCACAACCTATTGGTTATTTTCTTGTCCTATTTAGTGGTAATTACCATACTGGCATGAGGAGCAGCTGACAGTAAGGTGATTTTGCCCTTCATTCTCACCACTCAACAGTGAGAGATATCTCGTGTCAAAACAAGGATCTGGAGTGCTGAGTTATGTGATCAGTTTCTGCATCCATCCATCCATAATTTCTATATGCTTGACAAAGGCTTTTATTGGACCAGTGCCATTTCCTCTGTCTTCTACGGACTCTGTTCCCATTGGTCAAACTTTACCTTACCATTTCTATCTTGTATCAGTCATCAATATTATGTAGCTACTTTTGTTATCTTGGTATTGATAATACTGTGTGCATGGATAAAAATGGAAACAGCTTTGAAAACTATAATATATATATATATATATATATATATATATATATATATATTTTTTTTTTTTTTGATCAGGCAAAAGCTATAATTCAAAGCCTGTAGATAAAAGATGCATGTATTCACATTCTGATGGAAACAAATCTCCCATTCTACATTTGTGTTTTACAACTTTCCATAACCATAATCATTAGAATACTCCAAAACCATAAACTGGCTATGTTATGGAAGAATGCTGCTCAATTTAGTGTTACTTTTCATGCCTTTTCTGATGTATATGTACAATAGTAAAGTATACCCCTTTTCAAGATGAATAAGAAGCAATAGGCATTAGACATGCATACCCATAAGCCCATACATTTTATTGCAGACTGATCAGACTGCAGCGTCACAAGAAGCATCAGTCCTATTATATATAGCTCCTTTAAAACACAGTATTGTGCGTATGGTCTTTAAGTAAAGACTTCTGAGTGGCCATTAGGTGCTATAGATTTAGATATAGATAGCTATAGATTTAGACAGACAAATACAGAAACACACACACACACACACACACACACACACACACACACACACACACACACACACACACACACACACACACACACACACACACACACACACACACACACACACACCTAGTATATGTATATGTATATGAATATGCATATCTATATCTATATAAAATACAGCCCATACTTTAAAAAATTGTATATTGTATATTGTAGTGTGTTACATATATGAGTATATTGTAGTGTGTTACATATATCAGTTCAATATTTATGACTCTACAATATGAATCATGTCAAGTGGCATACATGGATACACAGCCATGCACCTTCCTTTCCCATTTTGTGTCAGAAAATTATGTCTATTGAGAAAATGCAAAAATATTCTGTCAATCCCAGAGCACAGTAGTCCTGGTACGGACTCTATTTCCTTGGTTGATTAAACTGTACAAATAATGCATACTGTACCTGGTTTATTTTTTCTTTAGTTTATCCTTTTTTCCATTGACATATTGTCTGTATTGTGAATGAAAGCCATTGTTGTTCCTTTACCGGCTATGCAATCTCGCAAATACACAGTTGGCCAGAGGCTCATTTCTTTTTCCATATCTTGGTAAACTACTTAGCAAAACACTATATGCATACAGAAAGGCCCTTACTGCAGTTATATCTCTTACTAACTGCCTTTACTGTATTGTTGTCAGGATGCCTTACATCCTCTCTTTTTATTGATTTCACTTAAGCTTTTGGTTAGCAAGATTGCTAATCAACTGCCTTAACTCTATTATTTGTCCTTGTGTTACCAAACAGTTACACAGTTAGCTTTCAAATAGGTCCTTTGCTGCCAATTGCAAATCTAGTTTTTTACAACTGGTGTATCACATTGTTGTGTTCTTTGTCATCTTCTTTTCTTTACCTTCATCTGTTTTCTTTCCATGGAGCTAATGTTATCCAATACTGTAGTTTGCTCAGATTACTTAGTCTGTTTCATGTCTTTAGAAGCCATCAGTTCCTTATTTACTGACCTCTTAAAAGGCATTCCCTTTCTCATACATTGGTTAGATGCCAAGGAATCCCTCCATATTGGAATAAAATAAAAAAAAACATAGTATTTGTACAAATATGAGACTCAGTTACACCAAACTTTATCCCCCTTTCTAACCCACCAAAGCAATCCCACTGAGACTATTAATACATTAAATAAATTGGCATCTGTCTTGCTCCTACTCTCTCTCTCTCTCTCTATATATATATATATATATATATATATATATATATATATATATATATATATATATATATAGGCATATCACCTATCCAACCAACTTAAAATACAAGACAGTAATCTAAGAAGTTTCCATAACAAAATCACATAAGTTCATGTTTGTATAGCCCCCTAATCTCCTGATCTTTTCATGGCCAAAGAAACCTGATTAAAGATAATTAACAAAGATACAGAAATACTCCCACTAGGTTGTAATATACTCAGAATAGATAGAACCAACAAAAAGCAGGTAGAGGTGTTGTTTTCTATAGAAATATTTTAGATATTTCCACTTACCATGATGCTATACCCACTTTAAACATGATTCATAAGAGTATTTACAGTCTTCAGGCCATAAGGCCAGCAAGAAACATTGATTCCTTATCATATGATTTACATACTTTATCACGCTTCCAATTATCATGTATGTTCTTGAGTATATTTAGACTATAAGAGTAATTTTATTCCAGAAAGTGGACATTCTGCTAATACAAAAACAATGTTCAATTTTAGATTTACATATGTGTGTGTTACAAAATCCATGTTATTATACCTTAAATCCTTTTCCACTGTGAACATTTCCATATTAAACACTGCTCTCATAACTAGGTCTTGATAAATATTATATGCTGCTATTAACCTACTATATATATATTGCTCTCATAGTGAAGATTTCTAAGAGAAACAATTTTCTTGGTAAATTTCTTGATAAATATTATATGCTGCTATTAACCTACTATATATATATTGCTCTCATAGTGAAGATTTCTAAGAGAAACAATTTTCTTGGTAAATTTTCTCTGTACATTTTCTAAAATATTTGCCATTATTGTATTCTAAAATGGGTCTTATATGGGTCTTAAATACAGAAATCAGATAGATTTCATCTTTTATTGTTAATGATTTTAATATATAAGCCAATTTTTGCATGGGTATAGTACATATTAATCTTTCATAACTTATTGAGATTAGATTATATAAACATTCTTAAATCCTTATACTGATCAACTTCCACAAGAAGTGATAAAGATACATATATATACTTTTTTGTTATTGTATTAAAAAAGTGCATAACATTACATTTCTCAGTAAAAATCTATAATACAATAGATGTTTCCAGACTGACTAACAATTATATGTATATAATCAAAGCTACATTGTCTATCTCATTTTGCAATATAAAACCTGTCTTGTAGTCATCTGCTAATTTACAGAGCCAAAAGTCTTTTCCCTAGGGATGGATAAACACACTATATTAAAATGTACTGGCCCCAAAGCAGAACCTTGAGGAACTCAAGAAAGCAGAGGTAATATCCCTACAGTATGTTAATAAATTTGACTGTTTGTGTTATTTTTTTAACCATTCCATAAACAATCTAATTATAAAGCAGTTAACTTTGTTTTATTGTAAACAATTACATACAATTGAAAAAGATAACTTTTCAAAAGCTTTTGTTAAATCAAAATATATAACTCCAGCAGCCTATCTCAGCTCTAGTGCTACCACCTCAGAGTCATAAAAATGTATTAAGTTGCTTAATGTTGATCTTTCCTTTACAAATCCATACTGTTCATTATCAATTGCTGAGAGATGTATTCCAGTATTACTCATCAGTTTTATTAAAGATGTCTCAAAGCGGTTGCCAAGAACTGAAGTCAAACTAAGTAGTCTAAGTATCTAATAGATCATTTTCTGCTTTCTTATATATAGCTATTATATGGGATTTTTTTCTTGTTCCAGGCACAGATCCAGCATTTAATAGCCCATTAAATAATGTAAATAGAACTAGAATATTTAATTCCTTCAAGTTATGCAAGAAAACCCCAGTAATTGTGCCCAGTCCCATGGATGATGCTTTGTGAATTTTTGTCAACGTTCTCATATTTGCTGTAATAGTTGGACATGTATCTTGTACAGGGAGCAATACTAAGTATTCATGTCTATTATAATTCAACAAGAAAAACCTATTTAATTCAATTGCAATAATCAAAGGATCATTTGTTACCCGGTTGTTAATTATAAAAACATTTGTCATTTCAGCATTGCTATATATATGGCTTATATATTTATAAAAGCACGTTTTATTAGATGTCACACAATTTAGTTTACTTTAATATTTTTTCTATAAAACACTTGTAGTCCAAAAACTGGCAGGTAGTTCCAGTGTAAAAAACTCTTCTTTATTCAACGACAGACATATAAGCACTTTCACAGATAACTTCTGCTTCTTCAGATACAAATGCATGCTGTCTACTGTGTAACTTATATATCTTGAACCAACTAATTAAGTCACAATCATCTTAAAGAAACATCCTTCATTAAGTAAAAGCATTCAGTCCACTGTGTAAACATGATTCTAAAAAGTATAATGCATAACAAACACATAAAAAAATGTATAAAGAATACATATATAAAAATGCACATATAAATATACAAACATAAAAATGTGCTCAAATATAAACATATACTGTTAAAAATCTCTAATAGTTAATGTAAGTAAGCATGTCATAAAATTACTTAACATTTCATTTATTCAATGATTTTGCTTTAAGTGTTGGTCTTATGGGTATCCTGTCATTTAATTCATGCCCAGAATCTGCTTTCAGTCTTATAATCCATTTTGCCTCAAGCTGTTCTGTCCTGTTTCTATGTCCCACATTCTGATGTCATATATTTTACCTATAAATAAAAAAATAAATAAAATTGCGTATGTTGTCATTCACTCTAATATGTTTAGATAATGCACTAACATCACTTTTTTTTCTGTATCTGGTACATATGTTCTTTGATATGATCTCTAAGGGCTATATCTGTTTTTCCCACATAGAAACAAAAACATGCTGACTACATTAATAACTACAAATCACTTAAAATTTTCAGTAGATATGTCATTAGAAGAAGTTCACTTTTTGGATGTTAACATTAAATAAGATGTGGAAGGGAGGATATATACAAATTTATATAAGAAAGAATGTCACTGTGACAGTTGTGTCCACAGAACCAGTAGGCACCCTCCAAATATATTTAAGAGCATAGCACATAAGCAATTACTTAGAGCATTGAGGCTTAATGCAAGAACAGAGGATTTTGAACAACAAGTTGAAAAGATGAGTCAACATTTTGTAGAGAGAGGTTACCATAAGGATCCCTATTACTTTCCCCGTAGGTTGCTGTGTGTCTTGGGCTCGAGGCGAATATCCCAATCCCTGTGCACCTGAGTTCCTGCCTTATCCACTCTAAAGAAGCCCTGTGGAATACAAATTAAGGAACAGAGTCCTGAATAGGATTGTTTGTCCACCCACTAAGTCTTTCTACCTTGAGCAGTCCTCTTATGAAACCCTGTGCACCTGAGTTCCTGCCTTATCCACTCTAAAGAAGCCCTGTGGAATACAAATTAAGGAACAGAGTCCTGAATAGGATTGTTTGTCCACCCACTAAGACTTTCTACCTTGAGCAGTCCTCTTATGAAACCCTGTGCACCTGAGTTCCTGCCTTATCCACTCTAAAGAAGCCCTGTGGAATACAAATTAAGGAACAGAGTCCTGAATAGGATTGTTTGTCCACCTACTAAGACTTTCTACCTTGAGCAGTCCTCTTATGAAACCCTGTGCACCTGAGTTCCTGCCTTATCCACTCTAAAGAAGCCCTGTGGAATACAAATTAAGAAACAGAGTCCTGAATAGGATTGTTTGTCCACCCACTAAGACTTTCTACCTTGAGCAGTCCTCTTATGAAACCCTGTGCATCTGAGTTCCTGCCTTATCCACTCTAAAGAAGCCCTGTGGAATACAAATTAAGGAACAGAGTCCTGAATAGGATTGTTTGTCCACCCACTAAGACTTTCTACCTTGAGCAGTCCTCTTATGAAACCCTGTGCACCTGAGTTTCTGCCTTATCCACTCTAAAGAAGCCCTGTGGAATACAAATTAAGGAACAGAGTCCTGAATAGGATTGTTTGTCCACCCACTAAGACTTTCTACCTTGAGCAGTCCTCTTATGAAACCCTGTGCACCTGGGTTCCTGCCTTATCCACTCTAAAGAAGCCCTGTGGAATACATATTAAGGAACAGAGTCCTGAATAGGATTGTTTGTCCACCCACTAAGACTTTCTACCTTGAGCAGTCCTCTTATGAAAGTATGTCCTTCTAATGTATTTTTAACTTACATCACTCCAGGCTATTTGACTTCCTTCCCAAGTTATCCAGCAGCCTACCCCCTCCTTTCGCAGTTAAATTACCCACTCTTACCCTCCCTCTGCGTCTTTGACCTTAGGATAACTCTCTCCTCTACCACACCATATCCCAATAGTCTGCTCTCTGCTTGCTCTGTCTCTTGTTATTTCTTAGTTTGCCCACTAACTGGCACCCTATTCACTAGTAAACTATATATCCCTTATTATCTCACTTGAGTTTTGGTTTTCCTGATACCTTTCTGGTATTAACCCCTTTTTATCTCCTTACTACACTCAACCTCACTACCTCTCTAAGCCTCCTAACAATTAATTTACCTCTCCCAATCTACCTGTTTTCCTCTCTATACTTCATCCCATAGTCCACTCTTACCTGCACTGTACCCAGTGCTTCTTCACTTCTCACTGATTGTTTTCTGTTCTCCCCTACCCTACCCCCAAATCCCACCCACTCCAGTACCCCTAATCTTATACTTGCTTAGCCACACCCCCAATTTTCTCACATCCTATCTAAATTCCTGCCTCGTTTACACTTACAAACTCTCCACACCTATCTGACTGCCACACCCCATTCCCTATCTTCCTAATACTAATTTCCTACCTTGTCAAGCTCACCAATCTCAACATGCCCTTGCCTTTTAAACTATTTTATCTACTCCTGCTACTTAACATCCTTCTTTTATACTATACCCTTACTTCCTATGAGTACTACACCCTCAGCAGATCTCCTAGCTTAGCTAAACACACTAGCTCTGTCCTTCCCCTACCTGAACAAACCTATATTAACCTCCTCTCATTCTGCCCTTACCTTCCCCCACACTATCACAGAGTACTCCATAACAAGTATCACACAACTAGAAAGTTCTACCTAATACCTTCTAAAAACTCAAAAATAGTTCCTCTCCCTCAAACACTCTTACTGTTACACGGGGACATTCACCCCAACCCTGGCCCAAATAAAAGGGACATCGAGGAGCTCTCTGATTATGTAGCCCAGGCAGGTATGACCCTGACCTTGAGCAGTATCCTACCTTCACCTAGAATGATGCCACAATACAGTGATAAGATGATCAGCTTTAATAATTGGCTTAAATTCTGGTGTCATTCACAGAGGATCCAATGTCTGTCTGCCTCGGATGACATGCTGGACAAGCTTGCACCTGTCACCCTGGGCTTCCGGATATTGGCAAAGGCTCTGCCACCCCCATAGTGCCTTTTTAGGCAAGGCTCAAATTCTAAACCTACCACCCTAGAACACCAAAAGGAAAAAACTAAGGGTAATGCTGCTCAATGCCAGAAGTCTCAATCTCAAGATGAGGCCCTTCTCAATATGGAGAACATCAATGTCTGTGCTGTGACAGAAACCTGGTTCAAGGCTCCTGAGAGCACCCCAGCACTAACAGGTTTCACCTCATATCATGCGTTCCGGCCCCAAAATCCGGACAACACCAAGAATGTCCATATTCATAAAGGACACCCACACCTCAAGGTTGGTGGCAATGCACGATGCATCGGAGACCATCCAGGTGCAATTAACCATAGGCAAGACTGCTCTGCAATTTGTAACATGTTACAGGCCACCCTCTCAAACTCAGGAACCTCACATGGCCTTCCTGAAAACATTGGAGGGATAAATGTATCTCCAAACACCATCATACTAGGTGACTTCAACTACCCTAATATAGACTGGGAACACTACTCAAGCCCAAACACTCTAACCCAAAGATTCCTGGAGTTCATAAACTCAAATGCCATGGAACAACTAGTCACCATCCCCACAAGAGGAGAAAACATACTTGATCTCATCATCACGAACATGGGATCAAAATGTTCAACACCGAAGTATACCCCTCACTGGTAAGATCAGATCATAAACTAATCTCGCTGGAGGTCCTCATCCCCCCACCTGAAACAAAAAGACCACAGTGAAAACTTCTCAAAAGCCGATTTCACACTTCTAAAACTAGTGTGGTCTCCTTTAAGGCCCCTGAGCCAGTGGTAAACATTACTCAAACCGCTGAATCACTTACAAATGCCTTCTACCAGCACCTACAGGACTGCATGGATCAGGCAATCCCAAACATAACTAAGACTCTCTGTACCAAAGGCAAGCATCCAGTCTGGTGGACCCCAGCCATAAACAAGCTCTACAACAAAAGGAGGAAGCTACTACAAGATAGAGCAAAATCCTTGAAAGGTAAGACACCTTTGATCATTATAAGTAAAAACTAAGAGCTCTCATAAAATCATCCAAGGCAAATTTTGAGAGAAAAATCACCAAGGACTCTAAAGACAATCATAAGGCCTTCTTTAGCTATGTTAGAAACCTAGGAGGAAACTCCCAGATATGCTCAGAATTAGTTCAAAATGATGTGAAAATTACTGAACCTACACACATTGCCAACATACTGGCTGACAGGTTCAGTGCAAACTTCTCCCCTCCCCCAAAAGGAGAGATATCTATTCCAGAGGATTGTAGCCCCCCAAACATCTCCAACGCCCAGGTGAGAACTGCCCTCACTAAGGCAAAAAACACAGCATCCATGGGACCGGATGGTGTCCCCGGCTGTGTGCTTCACGAACTCAATGAGGAATTAAACCCATAGTTAGGACAGCTGTTTAATCTTAGCCTCACCTCAGGATACGTACCCAAGGAGTGGTGCATGGCAACTGTGGTCCCACTTCATAAGGGCGGTGCCTCCACAGACCCTGGAAATTACCGCCCCATTAGCTTGACAAGCCTTATCTGCAAAGCCATGGAGAGGATCATAATGGAACTCATAAATAAAGACATAGGGAACTTGCAGACTTTGGATCCAACCCAGTTTGGCTTTGTCAAAGGCAGATCCTGCCTCTTAAACTTGGTTGACTTTTTCGAGACAGTCACCAAGGCCATTGATTAGGGAAAGGCGGTCCATACAGCCTACCTCGACCTGGCAAAGGCCTTCGACACAATACCCCACTCAGGTATCATCGAAAAACTCATCAGCTTGAATGTAAACCCATACATCACAAGATGGGTTGCAAACTGGCTAAGTGACAGAACCCACAGGGTCAGAGTTGCTGGAGCCATGTCAGACTCAAAGCCTGTCACAAGTGGTGTCCCACAGGGCTCAGTCCTGGGTCCACTCTTGTTCGGCATCTACTTTTCTGAAGTACAAGCAAACACAGGAGGGTTATGGCTGACAAAGTTTGTAGATGACTGCAAACTGGGCCATAGTTGAAAACACATCTGACACAGATATCCTCCAGAAGGGCCTCACAGAAACGGATAACTGGTGCCAGAGCCATGGCCTGAAGTTAAACGCCAAAAATGCATAGTCATACCCTTCAGGAAAAACAAGGTTACCCCTAGCTACCATATAGGTGGCAATCCACTGAGCACAGAAAAAGTCATCAGGGATCTGGGGACCCAGGTTGACAGTAGCCTTTCGTTTGACACTCGTTGCTAAAGTAGTTAGGAAAACCTTCTATATCGCCCACCTGATCATGAAGGGATTCACATCTAGATCAAGGGAGGTCATCGTCCCCCTGTACTCATCACTCATTAGACCTATGATTGAGTACAATGCCCCATTCAGAATGTATCTGACCAGACACCTGCTGCAGCGTGAAAGGCCCCAAAAGTTCCTCACCAAAAGGATAAAGGGTTTCAAAAATATGTCTTATGCTGCCCGACTGAAAGAACTCCAGTTCTATTCAGTCTCATACCGCTTGCTCAGAGGTGACCTGTGCCTGACATATAAGGCCATGTCAAACCCAGATTTGATGAATATGCTTCACCTCAAAAAATCTAGATCCCTCAGAACCACATGGGTGGGAGACTTAAACCTTGACACGGTTATAAATAGAACATGCTGGAGGGACAGATTCATCACCCAGAGACTCCCTATGCTGTGGACAAAATCCCGGTACATGTGAGGCAGAGCACCTCGCTGGCCTTGTTCAAGAGGAATCTTGACCAATGGATGGGAGATCGCAGATATACCCCAGGGATTACTTCAGTGTCACTGCTTGACAGAGGCACAGCAAAATGATAGGCATAGTTTTTATTCAAACTAAAGGGGTGGCGAAAGCCACATAACTATGGGCTAGGCTTATAAATGCCCTTGGGCAGATAGCCTAGTATGAACCTATGAACCTATAATTCCCTCCTCCACACCCTCTCAAACCAAAGTACTAACAGTTTGAGTTCACCTTTCTCTTCTAACTCCCTTTCAATAGCACACCTAAATATTCGTAGCATTAACAATAAAATTACACAACTCCATGCTTTAATTGACCTCTACTCATTTGATATTCTCTGTCTTACTGAAACCTGGCTCAAACCAGGTACCAAAGACAACAAAATTACTCCCCCTGGCTATAGCATTTTAAGGCGGGATCGTCTAAACAAAAAGGGTGGTGGAGTTGCTTTACTCTATATATCTGAACTACAGGTGTCCTCTATCGACTCCCTACCCCCCCCCGCCAATGCTGAAATGCTCTGCAGCAAATTACAAGTAAATAAAAGAAAAGCCATATATATATCTTCCTATATCCCCCCTGGCAACAACTTGGTTACCCTTGAAAAAATTCTCAGCTGGCTCTCCTGTAGCTTTCCTCAGGAAACCATACTCTTAGGAGACTTCAATATTGATTGGAACTCCTGCATATCGCCCAAACCCACTTATCACCTCAACCTCTTTAATTTTCAACAAACAATAAACTCCCCAACTAGGATTCACAAATCTACCAATAAACAAGCCATCTTAGACTGGATATTGGTCAACAATAATCCCCTCTCTTATAAAACTGGTATACTCCCTGACAATATCAGTGACCACCTTCTCACCTATATCACTAAACAAACAAATAACAATCTCAATCAGGCCAGCTATCGTACTATACGTAACAAAAAAAAATTAACCTTCCTATTTTCCTCAATGAACTCAAACAATGTAACTGGTCAGCTCTAAAACACCTTCCACTGGAGGAAGCAGTGGCCCATTTCAACAACACATTCCTCCAAATTCTTGAGCATCATGCCCCCTCACACTTAATTAGAACAGGATCCAAAGCTGCCCCTTGGCTTTCTAAAGAAACCAAGCAAACAATGTTATTAAGGAATAAACTTTGGACAAAATGGAGAACTACTAAAAACCCAACTGACCGTCAAAACTTCAAACACCTTAGAAATACCACAAAAAAACTTACCCATCTTGATAAAAAGAATTATTACCTTCAATATCAAGAAAATCAAAATCATAACCCCAAAAAATTCTGGTCAGGAATCAATAAACTGCTCCATCCAGGAAATACCAAAACACCTACTCCAGCTAAATTAGCACAGACCCCACCCAACTTAATAGCCAATATATTCAACAACTTCTTCAATGAAACAGTCACCTCTCTTGCAAATAACATGACTCCCCACACTTCCCTTAAAAACACCTCCCCTCAAAATAACACCCCCACTCTAACATTCAGTACAGTCTCCAAAACCTATATACAAAAGTTGCTCTCAAAACTTAAACCTTGCACTCCTTCAGCTGACCAACTACCAGCTGAATATCTGCAGCTAGCATCAGCAGAACTAGCATACCTAGTCTCCATTTTAATTAACAGAACAATAACCAAATCTACTATCCCTTCCCTCTGGAAAGTCTCCCATATCATTCCTCTGCATAAAGGAGGAAACTCTAATGAACTTTCTAATTTCCATCCTATAGCCTTATTATCACTACTATCTAAAATCATGGAGCGTTGTATACACCAACAACTCTTACATCATATTTTACATAATAGCCTACTTTCAGACTCCCAACATGGCTTTAGACCTTACCATATCACTTCCACTGCTCTTCTCTCCTTCACAGACACTATCAACAAAAATCGCAATAACAACCTATACTCTTCTGCTTTGTTTCTTGACCTCTCTAAAGCCTTTGATATGGTCAACCATCAACTTTTGCTAGACACTTTGAAATCTCTCTCACTTGAACCTTCAGCATTGCACTGGTTTGACTCTTATCTGAAAGATAGACAACAAGCAGTCCTTTGGGACAGTCATCTCTCCTCTCAGCTCCCAATCACTATTGGTGTCCCACAAGGATCCATCTTATGACCTCTTCTCTTCTCCATATTTATAAACAACCTGTCTATTTCACTCCCAACACCCTCATGTATTCAATATGCAGACGATTCAACTCTCATCTGTTCTGCTGTATCTCCAGCTGAACTTCATTCTTCCACCCAAAAAGTCTTTACAGCAGCAGAAAAATAGTTCCAAAATATCTGTCTCCTCCTTAATCCCAAAAAAACTAAATTATTGCTTTTCTCTCCAACCCGTAAATCTGCCCCTCTTTCCTTTTCTATTGTGTCTGACAATGGCACTATCATTACACCTGACAGTTCCGCTAAACTACTATGTGTTACAATAGATAATCAACTAAACTTTGATTATCACATTAACCTAACTATCAAAACTCTTAACAAAAAGATAGGTGCTCTCTATAGACTTAAGCCCTTTCTAACAGAAACCACCAGGGTGTCTTTAGCCCAAACTCATCTTATCTCAACATTATTATATGCCTCCCCATCATTTATAAACCTTTCAAAATCTAACCTTCAGAAACTTGCCACAGCCTACCAAAGCATTGCCAGGTTTGCCACAGGTTCCCCATTTCTCTCACATCATTGTGTTAATCTCAAAAAGCTTGACTGGCTTGAACTTCAAAATCTCATTCTCCTACATCAATTAGTTATTACCTATAAAATTCTCCATTACCCGTCTAATACACCCATACTAAATAACCTTGTTGTCCCTTACAAGAATCATACTTCCCTTCGCTCAGCTAACAAATTACTAGTGGCCACCCTCAAAACACACAATAAAGCTGGGGTCTCCTTGTTTACAAATACCATTGGCTCATACTGGAATAAACTTCCCATAGAAATGACCACTCTAGGCTCATCACAACTTTTCAAAAAACAACTAAAAAACTATTTTAAAACTCACTGGCTATGCCCTTGCTTGAATCCTGACTGACCTCAGCTTCCATCTCTCTTTTCAGCTCTTTCCATTACTCTTCCATATGTCCCTATCTCTACCATTACCCCTCCTCTGTAGTTCACATACCATCCACTTGGATATTACTTTTCCTATAAATTCTACTTCTCTTTATATTACTGCAACCTATCATCTCACCTTGTATCTAAATCACCCAGCTGAAGAAATCTATTTCTTAAAACTAGTGCCCTGACACAAAATGTTTATCAAAATTGTTAATACTGTAAATAGTTGAATAGAGTCTTGTGTGAGTTACTCCTTTATTTCTTCTTTAATTACTCTTGCAAAGATTTTGAAATAGAAATCCTCACTCTGTTTAGTTTTGATATATTACTTTTGCACTGTTACTATGCTACTTGTGAATAGTTCTTTACATGCTTATAATTTCTATCTTATTGTGCTATTTTTGTTTATTTTTATCATTATTATTTACTAGTATATAGTGGAGCTTTTCTCCTCGGGCCTCTGCTGAAAATGGACATGTATCCAGCCAGACTAACCCGGTCAACAAATGTAAAATAAAAATAAAATAAATAAAAAAATAATAAAACTAGAGATATGGTGTTTGAAATGAGGGAAAACACAGCTAGACCATATTTTTCTAAAAGGAATAATATGTCAGTACATACAACACATAAAAAGAAGACAGAAAATAAAATAAGATTTCTGCTGTTTTATTCCACTGATGTGAGGCTGTATAAAAATATAATTGAGAAGTACTGAGAAATTTTGATGACAGATAAAAAGATTAGTTCCTTACTGGAACCTAGACCAAGTTTTGCACATAGGAATATGCACTCTTTAAAGAGAAGACTTTGTTATTTTAAGAATGAAAATATAAGGAAAAGAGATGGACAGACTTGTCCATGTGCGAGATGTTCCATGTGTAAATATATAAGTAACAGTAATAAGTTTTTACATCCTGACACAGGCAGGGAATATGTATTTAACATTTCAGCTACATTTGCTTCAGAACATATTATTTATTTAGCCCAATGTTCAGTATGTTTTTGTTTCTATGTGGGAAAAACAGATAGAGCCCTTAGAGATCGTATCAAGAAACATATGTACCAGATACAGAAAAAAGGTGATGTTAGTGCATTATCTAAACATATTAGAGTGAATGACAGCACACACGATTTTATTTATTTTTTTAGTTATAGGTAAAATATATGACAACATCAGAATGGGGACATCAGAAACAGGACATAACAGCTTGAGGCAAAATGGATTATAAGACTGAAAGCAGATTCTGGGCATGGGTTAAATGACAGGATACCCATAAGACCAAAACTTAAAGCAAAACCACTGAATAAATGAAATGTTAAGTCATTTTATGACATGCTTACTTACATTAAGTATTAGAGATTTTTAACAGTATATGTTTATATTTGGGCACATTTTTATGTTTGTATATTTATATGTGCATTTTTTATATATGTATTCTTTATGCATGTTTTTTATGTGTTTGTTATGCATTATACTTTTTAAAATCATGTTTACATGGTGAAGGACTGAATGCTTTTACTTAATGAAGGATGTTTCTTTAAGATGATTGTGACTTAATTAGTTGGTACAAGGTATATAAGTTGCACAGTAGACAGCATGCATTTGTATCTGAAAAAGCAGAAGTTATCTGTGAAAGCGCTTATATGTCTGTCGTTGAATAAAGAAGAGTTTTTTACACTGTAACTACCTGCCAGTTTTTGGACTACACGTGTTTTCCATTTAATTGCAGTTTTCCTGGTGGACTGAAGCCTCTAGTAAAGAAGGTTTGGTTTTTTACTTAATTTTTTTTCTGTTCTAATGTTGTCTAATTCCCTACATGCATTATTAAAAATTGTCTTGTTCATATTAGTTGGATACCTTTTATAAATTCTGTTTTTTTTTCTTTTCTTCCCGTAACATTTCTTAATGACGTGTTCCACCATCCTGTGTACCTCTTAATACCTGGGACCATAGAAAGTGTCTCTACTACAGTTGTTGAAAGTAAGCCTTCAAACTTCTTAAAAAGTCTAATAATAGAATTAGTAGCAACCATAACATCCCAAGTTATTCCATGAATCTCATTTATCAATCTTGCATAGTCTAGTAGACCAAGGTTATAATGTCTAACGAATCTTTTATCAGTTTCAATGTAACTGAGTTCAAAGGAGATGGAATTATGAATTGAAATAGTGGAATTAACCTAGGGAATTCTAAGATAATTTAGATCTACTTCTTCTTTCGGCTTTTCCGGGTTAGGGGTCACCACAGCGGATCACCTGTCCACTCATGATTGGCAGTAGAGTTTTATGGTGTCGAGTTGCCAGCCTGGCACCCAACCTTCCACAGAAGGCACACACATGCACGCACTCACACCTAGGGCCAATTTAGAATGTCAAATCCACTTGCATCATGTCTCTGGGATGTGGGAGGAAACCGGAGCACCCGGAGGAAACCCACGTGACCACAGGGAGGACAAGCAGACTCTGCACAGATGGCACCCCAGCTGAGGATCGAACTGGAGAACTTCTTGCTGTGAGGTGGCAATGTTAACCACTGATAATTTAGATCTAATAGACATATCATATTACGGTAAGTCAAAACACCTACTAATTTGTATAAGTAATGATAATGTCTTAAACAATCCATGCTTAGACATCTATAACATACAACAATATTAATATTCTAATTAACCTTACTCTGAACAATAACACCCTCTATGTCTTCACTTGTTTGATCAAAAATGATGGAATGGAACTGTGTTCCCATAGTGTTACTCCACCCCCTCTACCTTTTTCACATAAACATTTATATTTTATGAATTCATTTAACTAGTCCTGATTTACCCCAGGATACAATAATTGCTACCAACTTACAGTTGTTTTCATAACTTAAACCAACTAGTTCATTAGATTTATTCTCTAAACTATGGGCACTGCAGTAATAACATTTAGAATTTAATTCAATCTGTCATAAAAAGGGATAGTTACTAGTCCCCTCACTACTAAAAAAAATACTAACTTGATTTATAATTGCACTTGTGAAACATGGTACACCATATGAATTCAATTGAAACCGATCAGAGCTAAACATCGAAACATTGCCACAAAATTCTTCCCAGTAAGTTACCAAGTCTAATTTATATACAGTAGTAAGTTGTCTCACTCAGTTATTAAAAAGGATGGCTTTTCTAAACATATAGTCAGTTAATATCATAGAAGGAATTATTTCAGAAATAACATTTACCTTCCTCTTTTTTAGTTGTTCAGTAGTATCTAAGCCTATATTCTTCATATGGTTCAGTGGGGTGCATCTCAAATCATTAACACCCCATAGAAAACAAAAAGTTGATATATTGGAGTACCACGTAAAAGCCTTTTTAACATATTATTAATTTCTTCCAAGTTCAGATCTACTAGTTCTGAAACTGTAATTAAGGTTTTATTTAAGCTACATAACTTCCTTACTGCAGGTTTAAGTAGTGAATTACCCTAAATTCAAATGTACTGGGTTATACCACTAGTAATTTTATCACCTTCAGTATTGTTATGCTCTCTCTCTGTCATTATTATAATAACTCATTTGATTTGATTTTTGTTTTTTTTCTGTATGTTATATTACTACTTAATACTGCCACTTCAATAAGTACTGTTTGTTCTGGTATATCAGACTTATTTTTTTCAGTATTTTCAATCATAAACAATTTTGAATCAGCTCCAGCAAACTTATTTATACTGGGTGTCACATTTAAAACATTTGTTTGCATGTTCACAATGTTACCTGGTACTTTAATGACAGTTATAGAGTTATCGCCACTGTCATCTTAATTATTGTCTAACACCTTGTTTACAGTCTTAATAGTGTTACCATTGTCCTTTACATCACTCATTTATTTTCTAAAATTATGATTTCAGAATAAAGACTTATGTGTAATTCAGGGGAACAAAAGGAGTAAGTCTTAGTTTCCTGAAAATGCATCAGATCATCTTTTTTTTTTTTACTCAAATGATTTTTATTTTGATGAAATGACACAATAATTTATTACATTCATAACATTCAATAACTATTTACAGTATTTATATTCAGCCTGACAAAAAGGATTCAGATAAAAACAGTTGTAGTTAAATAATAAGTTAATATATAAACTATGATAGTTAGGAAGAGTTTGGTTCCATCTGTAGGGTATGAATCAAATTCAAAACTTTCCTCCATGGACTAGTAACCAATGGCTTAGGAAAAGTTCTTAACTCTTTAGTTATTTTCTCATTTAGTATGCATTTCTTCAGTGATGATAGGAATTCCTCCATTGTGGCTGCTACGTTAGCATTCCATCTTCTAGCTATACATTTTTTGGCTATTGCTAACATTGTCCACAACAAATAAAGGTCATCTTTCTTCATATTATTACTATTAACAACATTCAATAAAATGAAAGACTTTGTCAAAACAAATATATCAGTATAGATAGCTTGAAGAAATGTGTTAATCTCATTCCAATATGGTTTAATATTAGTACAGTGATAAAAAATATGAGACCAGTCAGCATTAGTGGACAGATGACATCTCCAATATAACATGCTGTTTGAAGGGTTCATTTTTGAGAGTTTCTCAGATGTCAAAAAGGATCTATGTAGAAATTTCCAATGAAAATCCTCCAGAATTGTGAGTAAGAAGTTAGTTTAACTGAAAATAAAATGTTCGTTTTATCTTCCATTGATAGTGGTACTTGAAACCCTTTAGTTAGGTATTGCCAGTAAGAGTCTTTAGGAGCTGTCTTATAGACAATTTAAGTGTTATATAGATATGATAATTCATTCTTAACATTGATATTATTATATAGAATTCCAAAAATACAGTTTATAATTTTTGGTATGGTTTTGAAGGATGAGTTATGTATTATTCTACATAGATCCTTAGTGTATGCTGTGACACTCTGAAGAACCAACCAGTCATTAGGGGATAGGCTATAGGTTGACAATATACTTTGTGTGTTCAAAGCTTATTGGTTTTCAATACATTGCAACCAACAAAATAGGTTATTATTTTCCCATAAACCAAAAATCTGGGAAATCCCTTGTAATAGTAAATGGTATTAAAAATCTATGCCACATTTTTATATTTAAATTTGTGTTAATTAATTCCTTGTAATAGTAAATGGTATTAAAAATCTATGCCACAGTTTTATATCTAAATTTGTGTTAAGGAATTTTCTAAACACATCAAAATATTGTTTATTAGTGTTAGTTTAGTTAATTTTGTTGTACTATAATGTAAATTTAAATTTGAATATTGCCATATCTTGTTATCTTTGTCAGTTACCAAAACATTCTTTGATAAATAATTTTCATTCATTAGTATAATGGAATATAACTGTTTCCAATTGGAAGAGTATCTAGGATTTATCCAATTCATCACTACTTTAATTACAGATGCCTTTATATAAATTTTAATCTCTGGGAATTTTAACCCCCCTTGTTCCCATTTTCTGATATGATGAGAATATTTATTTTGGGGTACCATAAGAATGTCATCAGAGTTGAAGTGATTTCGTTAAGGATTTTCTTTCCTGGTGGAAGTATAAGGGCTTGTGCTGTATATAATATTTTAGGTAACAAAACCATTTTTATCAGTTGTAACCTATCATCAAATGTTATAAAAAAAAATTCATCATTTATTTTTGTGTTTGATTTAGTATAGCTTTTTTAAGCTGTAATTAAGCCTCTATATTCTCTATATGCCTAGGAATAAATTTCCTAAATAGTCTAGAGTTGAAATGTTTTCCAATAATATGATTAACTGAATGAACCTGTTTTTTTTTTTTATTAATAAATATTTTTTTTTATTTTTTTTTTGAAGAGAGTCCTTTTTTTTTTTGGATTGTAGTTACTATATCCACTTCACCTAACACTTCCTTAGAGTTGGGTAAGGTAAGTAATACATCATCGACAAGCATTATTATTTTAGAAATATATTGGTCATATATATTTATACCTCTTATCTTTGGGTTATTACGTATTAAAATGGCAAGAATTTCTATGACCAGAGCAAACAGGATAGCGGACATTGGACATCCTTGTCTAGTACCTCTAGTTATTTGGATTGCTTTGGGAGTAAAGGGACCTAATTTGACATATGCTAGATTATTTTCATAGATTTTCTTTATCATTGTTATAAAAAAGGGGGTGGTCAAATAACTGTAAGACTTTAAATAAATAACCCAAATTTAAGGAGTCAAAGGTCTTTTGAATATCTAGACCTATTATCAATGCTTCATGGTTTCCTCTATTGAGGTAATCTATCAAAGTTAATACTCTTTTAATATTATTATGTGTATGCCTGTTATGTATGAAACTAGTTTGGTCTTCATTAATTATTTTAGATATAGGTATTTTCAATCTATTGACCATAACTGACATACATAGTTTGTAATCATTATTCAACAAAGAAATTGGTCTCTATTAGTTGCAATGATTAGGGTCCTTATTCTTTTTTTAATATAGGGTAAATTAGAGAATATCTCCAAGAAAGAGGAATATTTGCTAATGTTTGAACTTTAAGAAAGTTTTTATGTAGGAGAGAGATTATAGAAGAATGGAACAATCTATAAATTTCGATAATTAAGCCATCTATTCCAGGTGCTTTATTAGACTTACTTCCTTTAATCCCATCTATAATTTCCTTTCGAGAAATAGGTTTCTGTAGATCTAATTTAAGTTCCTCAGGAATTCTTGTTATGTTGGGAACTATATTCTCTAACATCACATTCATTTGTACTTATTTTATCTTTATGATGCCCTGCATAATGATAATTAAAAGCCTCCAGAATGTCCCCTATGTCTGAGATGTTTTTCCTTTTCCCTTCATGAAAGATACTATCAATGTTATTATTTTTTGATTGTACCTTGACTTTCATAGATAGGTTATGAAGATGCTTAGGAGAGGTAGCATAAAAATGTAATTTCAGTTTTTCCATAGCTAAATTTGTGTGTATTCCTTAGGGTCCCACATAAATATGTAATTCATTTTAAAGTGCGTCTCTTGGAGAAAAACTACTTGAGCCTTGTTTATTTTAATATACGGTAGTATGTTGGCTCTCTTATATGGGTTGTTTAAGCCGTTAGTATTTAAGGATATCAAAGTTAAATCCATAGCAGCATTCTTTAAAGATAAATAATAAAGGAACTTGTATTAATAGAATTATTTATACATAATACTCTTCCTGAATAGACAATAGAATAGCGCTTTTTCGCTTGTATTCAACTCAGCACAGCTCCTCGTGGTGTCCTGCAGAGTTCTACAAGTAGCAGAGAGCAAAAGAGTGACTTTTTCCTGATTTAAGTATTTTTTTCTGGCTTTTTGATTATTTACTGCTTAGTGACTGAACTCTGCATACAGCTAAACTATTTAAACTGTTGTTGTGTTGTTAACTTTGCACATTTAAAAAAGTATTTGTTGCTTAATTTTACTGTAGGCTAACACACTGATTGTTTAAAAGATTCATATTTATAGCATTTACTGTCTTTTTCCTCTGTTTTTGCAAAAAAAAAAAAAAAAAAAATCTTTTTTCCGCCTTACTGAACAAGAATAAGTCTTCAGAGTTTGCTGATCTCTGGGCTTTGGCTTGGTTCCTGTGCTATTCCATATCCTTATTTGGATAAAGGGAAGCTTCTTTGTTCACCAGTGGGAGTGGGGAGCACTGAGCAGCCTATTTGTCTAAAGCAGTGTCAATTTCTTTCAACCCCTTTCCGCTTTAAGCCTTTATGTGATTTAGTTGAGTTGCCCATAGAGCACCATCGGGCAGTGCCATTAAACAAGGTTAAACTATTTCTGGCTCTGTAAAGTCTGCTCTTCAATTTTTCCCTTAGAACTTCTCTACTTGCAATCTAAACAGTCTATTCTCTATCTCAAAAGCTTGCCTAAAAGCATTTTTATATAGGTAAAAACTACTTAGCCTAGAATCCCCTTGAGTACCCATTTCCCTATAGGTCCCTTCTGACTCAGTTACACAGCAAACTTTTCACTTTTTCTAGCACGTCGAAGGGTCAGTTGCTAGGTCCTCTCCTGTTCAGCTGGTGAATCTGGGCATCTTGAGGCAATGTTACAATTGCCTCATGTACACAGACAACCCACTCCTTCTCCCACAAAACACAAATACATGTGAGAGATGCAACTATATAGCCAAACTGGAGGCTGAGCTCTCTCAACTCAGGACTGGCAAGACCAGACAGGAGGAGAAGGAAACCACACACACCACAAACCCAGTTTCACATAGAACTATCACAACTGCAAAACAAACACATAAACACACAAAGACATACTGGAGGCACTGATCAAAAATCTACCAAAACTACAGAGGCCTCCAAAGCAGACACCCAAGCAACTGCCACCTCAAGACATAAGACATGCAACACATAGTTCTCAAAGTCAGTGTGCTAAACAGTCACAGCCCTTAAGGCCAAACACAATGCCAGACACACTTGTTATAGGTGACTCCATAGTCAGACACACTGACGTCCCACTCACCAGACTGAACAAGGAAAAGATCACAGTAAGCTGCCTGTCAGGCGCTAGAATCCGCCACATAACATAAGCACTCAGGTCACTCCACAGCAAGTACAAGTATGACTCAGTCATTGTCCATGCCGGTGTGAACGACCTGAGACGTACCTCCCTGGACTACATGAAAAGAGACATAGAGGAGCTCTCAGATTATGTAGCATAGGCCGGTATGACCCTGACCCTGAGCAGTATCCTACCCTCACCAAGAATGATGCCACAATACAGAGACAAAATGATCAGCTTTAATAATTGGCTTAATTACTGGTGTCATTCTAAGGGGATCCAATGTCTGTCTGCCTGGGATGACATGCTTGACAAGCCACGCTGCTTCATAAGGGACGGCTTGCACCTGTCACCCCTGGGCTTCTGGATATTGGCAAAGGCTCTTGCCACCCCCATAGTGCCTTTTTTAGGCAAGGCTCAAATGATAAACCTACCGCCCTAGAAAACAAAAAACTAAGGGTAATACTGCTCAATGCCAGAAGTCTAAACCTCAAGATGCATGCCCTCGAAGCCCTCCTCAGTATGGAGAACATCGATGTCTGTGCTGTGACTGAAACCTGGTTCAAGGCTCCTGAGAGCACCCCAGCACTATCAGGTTATACCTCATATCATGTGTTCCGGCCCCAAAATCCGGACCGAACCACAAAAGGAGGGGGAGTATCCATATTCATAAAGGATACCCACACCTCCAGGTTAGTGGCAATGCACGAAGCATCGGAGACCATCCAGGTGCAATTAACCATAGGTAAAACTGCCCTACCATTTGTAACATGCTACAGACCACCTTCTCAAACTCGGGAAACCCACACAGGGTTCCTGAAGACACTGGAGTGTATGAATGTCTCTCCAAACACCATCATATTGGGTGACTTCAACTACCCAAACATAGACTGGGAACATTACTCAAGCCCCAACACCCTAGCCCAAAGGTTCCTGGAGTTCATAAACTCAAATGCTATGGAACAACTAGTCACCATTCCCACAAGAGGAGAAAATATACTAGACCTGATCATCACAAACATGGGGACAAAATGCTCCACACCGGAAGTATATCCCTCATTGGTGAGATCAGACCATAAATTAATCTCACTGGAGATCCACATCCCGCCCCACCCCAGCAAAAGACCACAGTGAAGAACTTCTCAAAAGCAAACTTCACACTTCTTAAGACTGGAGTGGTATCCTTCAAGGCCCCGAGCCAGTGGAAACCACAACCCACGCTGCTGAAACCCTTACAAATGCCTTCTACGAGCACCTCCAGGAATGTATGGATCAAGCAATCCCTAATAAAATCAAGACCCTTTCCACCAAAGGCAGGCACCGGTCTGGTGGACCCCAGCCATAAACAAACTCTACAACAAGAGGAGAAAGCTACTACATGACAGAGCAAAATCCTAAAAGGGAAGGCATCTCTGATCAATACTAGCAAAACTACGATCACTCATAAAATCATCCAAGGCCAACTTTGAGAGAAAAATCGCTAATGACACAAAAGACAATCATAAGGCCTTCTTTAGCTATGTTAGAAACCTGGGTGGAAACTCCCAGATATGCTCAGAATTAGTCCAAAATGATAAAAAAATCACTGAACCCACAGACATTGCCAACATACTGGCAGACAGGTTCAGTGCAAATTTCTCCCTCTCTCTCCCCCAAAAGGAGAAATATCTATCCCACCAGAGTCTAGCCTCCCAAACATCTCAGATGCCCAGATGAGAGCTGCTCTCTCTAAAGCAAAAAACACAGCATCAATGGGACCAGATGGTGTCCCCGGCTGTGTGCTACACGAACTCAATGAGGAACTAAACCCACACATAAGGCTGCTGTTTAATCCTAGCCTTACTACAGGATACATACCCAAAGAATGGCGTACGGCAACTGTGGTCCCACTCCACAAAGGCGGTGCTTCTACGGACCCTGGAAATTACCGCCCCATAAGCTTGACAAGCCTTGTCTGCAAAGCTATGGAGAGGATCATAATGGAACTCATAAATAAAGACATTGGGGACCTACAGACACTGGATCCTACCCAATTTGGCTTTGTCAAGGGCAGATCCTGCCTCTTGAACTTGGTTGACTTTTTTGAAACAGTCACTAAGGCCATTGATGAGGGTAAGGCAGGTCACACAGCCTACCTTGACCTAGCAAAAGCGTTCAACACAATACCCCACTCGGGCATCATAGAAAAGCTCACCAGCTTAGATGTAAACCCATATGTCACAAGATGGGTTGCAAACTGGCTCAAGGACAGAACACACAGGGTTAGAGTTGCTGGTGCCATGTCAGACTCTAAGCCGGTCACGAGCTGTGTCCCACAGGGCTCAGTCCTGGGCCCCCTCTTGTTCAGCATTTATTTTTCTGAAGTGCAGGCAAACATAGGGGGATTGTGGCTGACAAAATTTGCAGATGACTGCAAACTGGGCACCATAATTGACACTCCATCAGACACAGACATCCTCCAGAGAGGTCTCATAGAAATGGATAACTGGTGCCAGAGCCATGGCCTTAAGCTAAATGCCAAAAAATGTATAGTCATACCCTTTGGGAAAAACAAGGTAACCCCTAATCACCACATAGTTGGTAATCCATTAAACACGGAAGAAGTTATCAGGGACCTGGGGACCCAAGTTGACAGTAACCTCTCTTTTGACACTCACATTGCCAAAGTGGTTAGGAAGACCTTCTACATTGCCCACCTGATCATGAAGGGATTCACATCCAGATCAGGAGAGGTCATTGTACCCCTGTACTCTTCACTTATCAGACCAATGATTGAGTACAACGCCCCATTCAGAATGTACCTTACCCGACACCTGCAGCAGTTGGAAAGACCCCAAAAGTTCCTCACCAAAAGGATAAAGGGGCTCAAACATATGTCATACGATGCTTGACTGAAGAAACTCCAGCTCTATTCAGTCGCATACCGTCTGCTCAGAGGTGATCTGTGCCTGACATGCAAGGCCATGTCCAACCCGGAATTAATGGACATGCTCCACCTCAAAAAATCCAAATCCACCAGAGCCATGAGAGCAAGAGAATTAAACCTCAACACGGATATAAATAGGACGTGGTGGAGGGACAGATTCATCACCCAGAGATTCCCTACACTATGGAACAGAATCCCAGTCCATGTGAGGCAGAGCCCCTCACTGACTCTGTTCAAGAGAAATCTTGACGAGTGGATGGGAGATCGTAGGTTTACCCCGGGAATCATCTCTGTATCACTGCTGGACAGAGGCACAGCAAACTAATGGGTATAGTATTCTCATCCTAAGGGGTGGTGAAAGCCACACACACTCTGGCTAGGCTTATAAATGCCCTAGGGCAGATAGCCTAGTATGAACCTATGAACCTATGAACCTATGAACCTATGAATAGACAATAGAATAGTAATTGTTGTATTTCTATTTATCTCAGTCCAAATAACTTTCCCCATGAAAGATAAAAGTAAAACAATTGTGTCAGGCATTTCAAAACTAGAAAAACAGTTAAATAACAAAAAAATAGCATATTTCACTTTGATATAAACTTTAATACGCCCTATACATGGAATGAGAGACATTCCTAGTCTAGCAAACAAAACTAAATCTGCTAGACTACCTATCCCAACCATCAACCATTGTTGGTTCGAGCCCATGAAAACAAAGTAAAAAAAATGCATCAGATCATCTTGATTTAACTGCATAGTTCTCAGTATACCTACTGATTGTTTAATAGATTCATATGTTTCCATTTGATAACTTAATACTTTGTTTACTAGTTGACAGACATCCAATGCTCTCTATTATAGAAATTTTCATCACTACATATTTCATATTCTGATGAAATTAAGACCTCATATCTTCTATTTTCCATATTTCTTGCCTTTTCTTATGCACCTTTTTCTTTCTTTTATTTACAATCTTTGGTGTGCTAGGGTCATCATAGTTTTTGTTGTTCTCCCAATAGAAGTCTGAGGTTTAACAACTGTTTCTGAGTTCTTACTACCATAAATATCTATCAACCAATCTGTAATAATCTCCCTTAATGTCATATAACCTCAACCAAAGTGACATCTAAAGTCAGTTTTAACATGCTATATGTAACTTTTAATAATATTAAATAAGTCAATTTATTTCAACTACTGCAGTAAATTACTTCTAAATCCTTAATGTATACTCCACATGAACTGCATTCCTTTATGAACTGATTTTTAATTAAATTGTCCAAAACATATGAACTTAAGGAATCCATTATAACTTCTTTAAATGATCTGCACAAAATTCTTAATATTCAGTCTTTGAAATAATCTCTTTAATATTCATTACCTTGATAGATGTTCTTGCAAGGAATGCCCTGATGCAGAACATCTCATCTCACTCCTCAAACTGAATGCTTGCAAATCTCTAGCAATCATAGATCTATACATAACAACTGGTAACAACATTCTCATACTGAAAGAGATCTTCTCCTAGATCTTCGCCAAACTATGACTGGAAACCATCTTGATAGGAGACATTAACATAGACTGGAAAAAGATAGCCCTAGAAAACCCAACAAATTCAATTCAGCTATATGGTTTCACTAAACTGATCAAGACTCCAACTAGAATTATCAAGGCCATATCTAAAGAATCCATCCTAGACTAAAGTTTAACATCCTCTCCAAACAATGTTGACAGAAGTGGCACTCTAGCCAATAGCTTAAGTGGCCACTAGCTAAACTACATAATCAGACACCCCAAACAGCCCCACAAGGTTCATCACTATAACACTCAGAAATATAGCAACTTCATTAAAGACATTTTACTTGCAGCCTGCTACAGATCATCTGGAATCCAACTGAAACATTTACCCTTGGTGAAGCAGTTGACATATTTAATACAATGTTTCTAAATATCCTGGCACACCATGCATCATTAAGAACCAAAAGAGCTAACATCAAACCAACTACTTGGTTAAATGAAAAAATGCAATTCATGCAACTTAGAGATAAAGCCTTGAAGTCATGGCTATAAATCAGGTCTCAAATATCCCTGCAACAATATAGGCAGGTAAAGAATCATAGCAAGCCATGCATAAAGAAAGGACAAAAATGCTTAGTATATAAAAACACAAAATCCATTATAAGACAATCAAAATAATTCTGGAAATCAATAAATACATTGCACAATCCTGGAAACTCAACCCAACCTAGCCCATCTCAAACTAATAACCCCCAAAGCATTGCTTCAGAGTTTATCTCACATTTTATAAATGAGGTTTGGGAACAAACCAATTTGTCAGATGACACCTTCGATGTTTAAGGATTAGGTGAGCAAGTGGGGGTAGGTTTGGGTTGGGGGGTTAGGCAAGGATTGTAAGATTAGTATGAAATGTGGGGGTAGTTAAGGCTGGGTAAAGAAGGGTTAATTCATTGAAGGAAGGTTGGAGGAAGTGAGGTAGGTGTAGGGTGGGGCTTAGAGTGTTTTTTGTGTGGAGTAGTTGGTTTAGGGATCACATTTTGGCATGATCTTGCTAGAGCAAGATTACGTCTGAGACCACTGTAGGTACTGCAGTGGTCAGGTAGGTCTCAGGTGGTGTGTGTGTGCATTGTTGTGGTGGTGGATAATGTTCAGGATTCTGGTAGGAGTCTGGGGGGTTCTTAATTATTATATAATAGCTATTTATTTATTTATTTATATTTTTTATGTGTCTCTCTGTGCTTTGTCTGACTGAGGTTGTGTGGATGTTGCTGGCAGTCATTGTCGTGCATCTCTCATTAGCAGCTGAGGGGGTACGGATAACGCTTGGTGGTTTTGGTCCTGTTGCCCATATATGGTGGCACAGTGGTCGAGATCTCTGGTTTCTTTGTACATTAGTAGCTTCGGGTGTAAGAGTTTAGCATGTAAGATGTTATGGGGGTAGTTGTGGTTTCCAGCCAACTATTGTTAAGTCTGTATGTTGGGAGGTAGGCGTAGCACTTGTAGGTCCTCATGTTGATTACTTGGGGTAGAGTGGTCCTTGCACCCTGGTAAAAAGTGCCAGTGATCTGCTTTTCTAGATGGCCCGTGGCCGTGTGTTAAAATGGATTCTAGTTGCTTCCGCAGTTAGGGTGGCAGGTAGCAGATATGTTAGTTTAACGGTCACTCGATGTGCATATGCGGTGGAGCACTATCTGCCAGGGTTTAGAGGGCATGGTCAAATCATTCAAGTGGTAACCAATTTAAAAAAAAAAAGAAAAGAAAAGAAGGAAATTCACTGGAGCATCTACAGATTGTCATGGCTAGGCTGGTAATAGTCTGCAAAATTGATAGCCTAGTATTTGCCTGTGAGCCTATATATTTATGGGGAAGATTACGGATTGCATGTCCGGACATCTGCATCTTATTTTGGCCCATTTCATAAAATTGTAGTTTTCTGTATACACTGCCTCTGTATGAAGGAACATAAACGTTTGAAAATATCATGGTAGGATAGGTGGAAATGTGTTATGTTATGCACCTTAATGTTAAACAAGAGAGATTATATTTATTTTGGTTATAGAATTATTCTGTTGACAACGTTTGCAATGTCTGACTTATTTTTTTTAACTCGTTCCAATGTGTATAGAAAAGGAGGTTATCATGCTTGTTTTGGTTGTGTCAATTTTTATATGCCTGAGGAAGTCTTCTGGGTTAAAGTTTTATGCTTGCGTACCTGAAATTTAATTGTGTATATTAAAAGCATACCTGAAATTTACTTGTGGATATTAAAATTATTTTAAAGTACATTTACTCCACTGTGGTTTCCAGTGATTTTTATTTTATTGAATAAAACTGGTGTGTCACTGGATTTGCCTACAGGCTGGTTCACTTTTTTGCTGCTACTCTGATGTATGGTCACAGCTAGGGGGAGAAGGGCAGGAACATGCCTGCTAATGTAAGCCAGGTTGTTCTATCAAAGGGGTAAGTTTGCATGAGCAATATTTATAAAACCAAAATTGTCCCTGGGTTGGGCCTTTGTCCCCTTTTGTTCATGGTTTTCCCAGATTTCTTGCTCTAAATGTTTGAGAAGTATGTTGGGCTTTCTCCAGATGTCTTGCACTGGTATGGCCATGCTGATCAATGCAGTTTTGCATGCATTCCAAGGGGCTCCTCGTGATGAGCATGAGGCTGGTGTAAATGTACCTCTCAGCTGTGCAGATTTTCACAGTATGTCCAGATTTTTGCCTGCTCTGATTTTGAAGTTTGGTTATACTTGTTTATGCAGAATCACCAGATTCTGCCTTTTAAGCCGGTCCATTTTTCATGACTCTGTGTGTGTGTGTGTGTGTGTGGGTGTGTGTGGGTGTGCGTGTGTGTGTGTGTGTGTGTGTGTGTGTGTGTGTGTGTGTGTGTGTGTGTGTGTGTGTGCGTGTGTGCGTGTGTGTGTGTGCTCATGTGTGTGTGTGTGTGTGTGTGTGTGTGTGTGTGTGTGTGTGTGTGTGTGTGTGTGTGTGTGTGTGTGTGTGTGTGTGTGTGTGTGTGTGAGGATGGCTGAGTAAGGTAATCTTGTTGGTCTCTTTCTGTTAATAGGTCATGGCACTGGGTGAAGACCCAATGGCAGAGATGCAGGTGCTGCGACAGAGACGGGCGGACATCATTTCTCAGGTGGAAGACCTGTTTTTGGTTTCCTAGCAGTGAGACCCTGGTGCCTATGGAACAAGACAAAGCTAGCTGGAAGAGAAGGCAAGCAGCAAAGGGCAAGCAAGTGGTGAGAGCGAAAAGAGCACGTCAGTCACAGTTGAGATGTGTGGTCACAGTGGAGGCTGTGGCCATTGGAACAGGGCTTACTGCTCCTACAGGTAATGATATGTTGTTGAAAGGTTCAGTAGGCATGTCAGATTTGGGGTGAGTGAGGAACAGCCTGGGTGTAGGTGGAGAAAGGTCATGTCAGTAGCTGGGGGACCCTGCAAGTGGGATTGGGGGCTGGAAGAGCCTGGGTGAAGAGGGGTGGGCACATTTTGGAGGAGCCAGTTTCTTGGATGGGTAGTCCAGACATGTGTGGAGGTAATTTGACATCGTCCATGGTGAGGATGGATTCCCTCTTGTAGGAGGTGGGTTCAGATTTTGGGTTTCAGCTGGGCAATTGTTTGACTACACAAGCCCTGGGGCAGGGGAGTGGGGCAGTATTCTTGACCCCTTATATACCTTTTACAGTTAAGGAAAAGATCTGGAAGAGGTAGTATGTAGATATTTTTGATTTAATTGACACGGACAGGGTCCAGCATTTGCTGGAGTCAGAAACTGCAAACAGCAAAGATCTTTTGGCAGCCTTAGTGGCCCTGGGGTGGGAAGGGTTGGCAGAATGTGACAAAGAACTTGGGAAAATTGGGTGCTGGGCTTTATGTACTATATGGTAGTCTGTTTGGAAAAGGATAGTACATTGGCCCTTCCATTCTTGGTGTATTTCCTGATGATATGAGATGAGTAATGGCTGCAGGCTGTTAATGCTTGATTATAGTACAATCAGAAAGTTTGTAAGAGGAAAACAGTCAATAGGTTCCTGTTGTGGGAGGGAAGGCACCAAGATATATGGCTGGCCACTGTAATGGATAGCTTTGGTACGAGTAGCAGAGGGGGAAGTTAGGAAGAGAGGGTGTTTGGGTGTGTTGAGCTTTTAATGCAGGGAGATGCTTTTGGGCAGCATGTAGGTTCTTGCATACTTGTTCAAGTTGTGCAGGTATACACCCAGCAGTGCAGTGTGGCCCACTGGAAGGTAATGTGGTCAGCCAGGCTTGTTTCACCTGATTTGAGTGGGTTATAAGCTGCACTTCAGGGATTCCAAAGTATGCAAGGTAGGGGAAATTTTCAAGGGCAGAGAGATGGAGGTGCCTTTTAGGGGGGCAAGAGGAAGACCTGGGGATGCATTCTCCCATTGAAGTGCATGTGTTGGTCATCATGCTCCAGCAATATCTTAATGTGGCAGTGGTGGAGAAACTAATTGAGACATTTTCTTGGAGATTTCCTATGAAATCTAAGGTGGGAGGGGATGGAGCAGTCTGTACGAACTTAAGATCAGTGTTGGGGAAGGAAGATATTTTGGCAGCTTTGGTGGAGAATGAGTGGTGGGCAGGTAGGTTACTGGGTCCTATTGACAGCCCCCCCTTTGGTAGTTTTAAGGTTTCACCATTGGGCTTGGTACGTAAGAAGACAGTGGGTGAATTTCAGATGATTCACCATTTAACAATTTTATTTCAGTAGACAAGGCAAGGTGAGTTATGCATCTTTGGATGACGTGGTAGAGGTCATTAGGGGGTTTAAAGATCCGTGGTTGGTGAAGGTGGATATTGAATCTGGATTCTGACTTCTGCCAGTATGGGAGGAAGAACAGATGTTGTAGGGCATGGTGGTTGGAAACAGGTTTTATTTTGACAAGGGTATGCCAATGCGATACTCTGTAGCCTGTGCTACTTTTGAGAAGTTTAGCATGGCATTACACTGGACTTGGCAGCAGGGGGTGGATACTCAAAGGGCGGTGCATTACTTGGACAACTTCCTCTTAGTAGGTGAGGGATGTGAGGGAGCCTTGGAAGGTATGTAGGAGTTTGTGAGGATGTGTGAAGAACTGGGGGTCCCATTGGCTAGGCATAAATTGGAAGGTCCAGAGAAGTCATTAGATTTTCTGGGTTTATTGGTGGATGAGGAACATGGATTGTTTTGTCTACCAAGGGAGAAAATAACCTGTTTGAAAGAAAAGATAGCCTTGGTGAAGTCTAGGGCTAAAGTGTGGGTTAAGGATGTCATGGAGCTTTTAGGGCTTCTGAATTTTGCATGTGATATTGAACTAATGGATGTATTATGGAGCTTTTAGAGTGTCAGAGTTGTTGGGGTTGTTGGTTTGGGGGGGGGTGTCATGATACTGCCTGGGGCAGTTCACATTTGGTTACAGAAATCTAATCTGGAGCAGGTTGGGAGAGGCACGCAAATTGTTTTGCAGAAAGATAGATGCGAATGGATGTGTCCAGTGGGCTAGAAAATTGCTAGAATCCCATACAGGGTGTTCACATGATGTGTTTTTTCAATCAAAGGGGCTAAGGTGATAACAGATAGTCAGTTTATATATGTAATGAGGAGGGTGCTCCACTGTATAGGTTTTGTGGGTGAGAAGTTTTCCACCCATTTCTTTCGTATGGGTAGAGATTCAGATTTAGCAGAGGAAGGTAGTTCAGTTGAGGTGATTAAGAGGGTGGGGTGCTGGGTCTCAAATGCCTTTTTCTGTTATATTAGATAGTGAATAATGAAATTGGTCATTAATTGTGTTTTTTTTTTTTTTAGGTAACAAGATTGTCATCCTGTTTACTGGGTGGTGAAGAGGGCTGCAGTTAGGACTAATAGCACTGATTTAGGTTTGAATTGGTTTGGGTGGAGAATCAGATGGCATGGCGTTAAAGGCCTCAGGTGGAATCAGGTTATGCAGGTGTTTGCAGGTATACAATCATCAACAGGGCTTCCTGAAGTCTTGGTGGTACATTTGGCAGGTAATAACTTTGGTTTAATTCCAAAGTGGCAATTGGTGTACCAGATAAGGGAGGATTTGGTTGCTTTTAAAAGGTTGTATCTGAGTATGTGTATTGCATGGTCTAAGATAATACCCCATCTGTTTTGGAGGCATGCTAATAGTTTTATGGCAGTAAAGCGGGCACTGTGGTTTGATAACTTTAGGTTGGGAAGACAGAGGGTGGCAGTGGGCATACAGATGATGGAGCACAGGGATTTTGCTGATAAGGCCCCAATGTGGTTCAGAGAAGATGGGGTGTGCCTGAATAAATTTGGATTATATATGCTTAATTTGCATTTGGGTTTATTTTTGGAGGATTTTATGAAAAGCTGTTATTAGGTAAGGGGGAACAGCCAGGGATCAGGCTGGTAGGTGAGAAGAGGGGCAGGCTTTGGTGTTTGGTTTCGGGCAAGGAATTCTTGGGGTGAAAGTGAGTGGTTGGACACTGCTACCCCCTCTGGTGTTTGGATGGATGTAAGGATTTTGGGCTAAAAGTGAGAGGTTAGCCGTTGCTTGATTATTAAGAATGAATGAGCGGAGGTGAGGACACTGCTTATTCAGGGAGGGTGAGTGGAGATACAATGCCCTTATGAATGGTTAAAAGAATTTTTTCTTGTGATTAATAAATTGAAATGATGACATAAAGTTATGATGCAATAAGTTATGATGTTTATGAATTTAATAAAATGTCATCAAAGGCCGATTTGGTGTGTGGTGTCTTTATTGAAGTGGAGTGTGACAAATGAGGTTTGGGAGCAAACCAATTTGTCAAGTGATATCTTTGATGTTTAAGAGTTAGGTGAGCAAGTGGGGGGTAGGTTTGGGGGAGTTAGGCAAGGATTGCAAGATTAGTATGAATTGGGAAGATAGTTAAGGCTGGATAAGGAAGGGTTAATTCATTGAAGCAAGGCTGGAGGACGTGAGGTAGGTGTTGAGTAGTGCTTATGGTGGGTTTATGTGTGGGTAGTTGGTTTAGGATCAAATTTTAGCATGATCTTGCTACCTACCCACCCATCCCTCTTGTTTATGAGGTAGTTAAGATTGCTTTCTCAGTTGGGGAGGTGTGATTAGGCAGAGAAGAAAGGCAGGCTTGTCCCTCTTTTGTTTCCATTTCATGTTTAGTTTGGTGTAAGGAAGGAATTTTTAGGGGTGAAATGAGCAGTTGGATGCTGCTTCCCCATCTGGTGTTTGGGTGGATGTAAGGATTTTGGGCTGAAAGTGAGCGGTTGGATGCTGCTTGATTATTAAGAATAAGTGAGGGGAGGTGAGGACACTGCTTACTCAGGCCGGGTAAGTGGAGATACACTGTCCTGATGAATGGTTAAAAGGATGCTTTTTGTGATTAATAAATTGAAACAATGCAATAAAGTTATGATGCTATAAGTTAGGATGTCTATAAATTTAATAAAAAGTCATCAAAGGTGAATTTGGTGTGTGGTGTCTACATTGGAATGAAGCATGACAAGTACAGTAACTTCTCACTTGCCAAACAAAACTACTACAAATGCAGCCATCCCATCACTGAAGCTACAACAGGTCTTCATACTCCATCCAGTACCAACATCTTCAATAAAAAATATCTAAAAAAGACAACAACCACTGCCCCTGACAAACTTCCATTTGAATACCTAAAAGTCACTGCAGATAGTTTTGCATACCCTGTCCCAATTCTAATAAACCACCCTATACAAGAAAAACATACCCCTAACTTATGAAAAAAATTCTATATACTACCCTTCCTTAAAGGTGGCTCATTAATCAAGTTCACAAACTATGGAACAATTGCCATTCTCTCACCATTATCCAAAATCTTGGAAAGATGTATTTACTCTCAACTTACTATATATATTAATTCTCATGACCTCCTGTCTCCTTCACAGCGTGGTTTAAGACCCAATCACAGTACAAGCATTGCCCTTCTATGGTTCACAGATATACATTACAATAGAAATTCAGGCCTTCTAACCCCCGCCATATTTCTGGATCTATCCAAGGCATTTGTCTTAGTTAATCATCAAATTCTAATTAAGCTGTCTTCCTATTGGCTATCATGCTCCTCAGCCAACAGGTTTCTTAGTTACCGCAATCATAGGTCACAAGCAGTGAAATGGCAAGATGACTTCTCTTTCCTTCTAATATCCATTGGAGTCCCACAAGGTTTCTCTCCAAGACCACTGCTATTTAACTTATTTATCAGTGAGCTTAATACAGCAGCCTAAGAGGTTACCACAGTACAATAAGTTGATGACTCCACTCTAATATGTGCTGCTAGGGCATTACCCATACTCCAAACACTCACCTAGAAATCCTTCTCCATAGAAGCTTAGCTCAACAACTCACAACTCCTCCTCAATCCAAAAAAAAAAACAAACTACCCACTGCTCACACAAAACTCTCTCCTTCCAAACAACTATCTTTAATATATGGTCATCCAACAAGCCCAATATAGGACCAGTATCCCACAGCACCAAAATACTACGTGAGATTATAGATGACCACCTGAAAGTTGATCTTCACCTTCAGTAAGCTATAAAGAATCCTATCCCCTATGCAGTATTCTTGTGGCCACAGTAACAGCAACAGTGTGGTGTGTATCCTAACTTCTACCCTGCACCTCTGACCATCAGTCTAGGAGCCAACAAAAGCTTAAAAAAAAGTAGCTCGGAACCCTACAGGACCCTCTCCTGTGGTATTCTTGTGGCCACAGTAACAGCAACAGTGCGTTGGGTATCCTAACTTCTATCCTGCACCTCTGACCATCAGTCTAGGAGCCAACAAAAGCTTAAAAAAAGTACCTCAGAAGTATGTGTCCCTGTAGAATGTGCTATATGATGAACCAGTGTCTTGGTTAATGTTAGAGTGAATAATATAACAGCCATTACAGTGTTCTCCTGCTAGTTGCCACATAAAGCAGATGCCAGCACCCCCTGTTCTATCTCTATAGCTACCCTCAGCCTGTATACTGTTTCTGTGCTATTCTACCATCCTAACACTTCTCCTCCCCGGACCTTATGTCCAAACCCTCTCTCAACAGCATTTCTGCCTTTTCTTACTGAATGAAGTCTCCCACTTACTGCCTTGTATTACTACTATCTCAAATTTGTTTTACTCCTGCTCCTTGCTGCTAGTATATCTTCTCTCTCCCTCCTTTCTCTCACTGTCTAGTCCATCTCAGCCTTTCCTCTCTGACTTTCTATAAGTATAGCTGTCTATGCAATTTGTGTCCTGTGTGGTCCTCCAAACCTCTCTGCTCTTACCTGTATGCTAACTATTCTCTCAGCAATACTATATACTCACCTTCTAACTTGCCCTCTACTCTTCTGATTGTTTCCAGGCAGACTTGCCTTCTACCTTCCTTTGGCTCTTCCCACTCTGTTCGCCCTGCGGGCTCACTCTGCTCCCCTAACCTACCCCCAATTCCCACCCACCCCAGGGGACCTAAACTTATACTTCCTTAACCACACCCTCTCTCCCAACCAGCCAATCTAATACTTCAACCAATTTATTTAATTTAACCACAGCCCACCTATTTTACGTTTCCCTCTCCTTCAACATCCAGTACCTCCTCCTAAACCTCTTAAGGCTATTCACTACCTATCACTGCTCCCACACAAAGAATTTTATAAAACCCTTACTTTTCTTTGTATTTCTTACCCAGTTTCCTGCTATAGCTATATAAGAAACTCTTTAAAATATGTCTTCAACAACTAAACCTATCCTAACCAAAATTTTAATACTATTTACTCTCATATCTATTCTCACCTCTGCCTATATCTTCACCTCCATTAATAAAGTTAATCATGACTACTTTAACTACTCTCATAAACAAACAGCTAGTCACAACTACACCTTTACCCATTTTCATATAAACACCACATCCACACCCTGCTTCCTGCTAGCCAAGTATCATCGACTTACTCATATTAAATTCAATAACACAACTGTAAAAAAACTAAAATACCTAACCAGCTTCCTCAACTACCCATTTCCTGCCCTAAAAACTCCCACCTTAAAAGATGATGACATCCACCCTAACCCAGGCCCAACAAACATCCCAACTTTTACAACGCCTTCTATCAGTCCCCCCACCCTACCTACCCAAACCTGTCTCTCAAATTCTTTACTTTTAGGTCATCTTAATATCCGCAGTATAAATAATAAAATTGCCCATCTCCATGTCCTCCTTGATACTCATTCCTTTCATATCCTCTGTCTCACAGAAACCTGGTTAAAACCTGTAACTAAAGATAATAATAATCCCCCCAAGTTACAACATATTGAGACTCGACCACATAAAACGTAGGGGTGGGGGAGCAGCAATACTGTATAAATCCACCCTACAGATCTCCTCCATATCTTATAACCCACCTCAAGATAGTAAGGCTGAAGTTCTTATCTCCCAACTTTAACTAAACGCTTCCAAAGCCCTATATATTATCTGCATCTACCTACCCCCTGGTAATAATATCTCTACAATAGAAGACATTCTAAGCTGGGTATACACTTCTTACCCACAAGAAACCATTATACTTGGTGATTTTAATACTGACTGGAAATGTGTAAACACAGATAATCCTTCATCACATATTAATCTTCATGGTTTTAGTCAAACTATTACCACCACCACCACTAGACTTAACAAACCCAACAATAAAACGAGTATCTTAGATTGGATACTCATTAATAAACAACAACAAATTTACAAGGTAGGTACTCTACCAGATGACTTAAGTGATCATATGTTAACTTACATTATAAGACAAAAGAATGACATCCCTAACACCCCTAGTTACAAGATCTCTCGAACCAACAAACATTTTAACCCTGTATTATTCCAAAATGAACTTAATGCCTGTAACTGGTACCCACTAAAAACTCTCTCTCTTGAGCAGGCAGTTAAATATTTCAACTCTAAATCCTTAACTATCCTTGATAAGCATGCTCCTAAATGTTCTATCAGAATGAAGTCCAAACCTGCTACCTGGCTTTCAAAAGAAACTAGACAACTCATATTGCTTAGTAATAAATCTTGGACCAAGTGGAGAGCATCCAAAAATATCTCAGAGCAACAAACATTTAAACAGCTAAGGAATGCTACTAAAAAAGCTATACTGACTGACAAAAAAAACTACTATTGCAAACTACAGCAATCTCACCATAACAATCCACAAAAATTCCGGTCTAGTGTTAATAGACTCCTTCACCCAGGGCACTCCAGTACACCACCCCCTCTAGGGGCTGATAACTATACCTCCCTTCAAACTGCCAATGCCTTCAATACCTTCTTCACAGACACCATAACATTTCTAGCCTGTCAACTGTCCACAAACAACTCTAATCTCCAAACATCTTTACCTAATACTCTCCCAACATTCCAAATACAACCCATCGCTAACTCGTACATCCAAAAACTTATACATAAACGTAAGCCATGTACCCCTTCTGCAGACCAAAAAACATCTGAATACCTGCAAAAAGCAGCCAAAGCAGTTGCTTATCCTGTATTCATCCTTATAAACAGAACCATGAATGAAGGAACCATCCCAGATATCTGGAAAATCTCTCACATTATCCCTCTACATAAAGGTGGAAACTCCAATGAGTATTCCAACTACAGGCCTATAGCTCTCTTATCACCCTTAGCAAACGTTATGGAAAAATGTATTCTCCATCAACTAATTAACCACCTAACCCAACATAATATACTAGCTAAGTGTCAGCATGGCTTCAGGCCATTTCATAGTACCACCACAACCCTCCTATCTTTCACCGACTCTATCAATAAAAACCATAACAACAACATCTTCTCATCTGCACTCTTTATTGATCTGTCAAAAGCCTTTGACATGGTCAACCACCCCCTACTCCTAAAAACTCTGGAATCCCTTGCTCTTGACACCAAGGTTGTTCTCTGGTTTAAGTCCTACCTTAACAATAGGCAACAAGCAGTCCTTTGGGAGAATAAACTATCTTCCCACCTGCCAGTCTCCCTTGGAGTCCCTCAGGGCTCCATTCTCGGTCCACTTCTATTCTCAGTATTCATCAATGACCTTTACTTAGCAATCCCTCAAGCTACCTGCATACAATATGCAGATGATTCCACACTCATATGTTCTGCCAACTCCACAGCTGAACTACAATCCTTAACTCAGACAGTATTCAACTCAGTCGAGGCATGGTTCCTAAAAAGTTGCCTCCTTTTGAATGCCAAAAAAAACAAGCTCTTACGCTTCACACCTAACAGTAAATCCCCCCCGATCAATTTCTCAATCAAATCAAATAATGGCACCATCATAACCCCAGACTCTACCATCAAACTATTAGGAGTCTTAATTGACAATAACCTTACATTTGACAATCATATAAATAAAACTATGAATACCGTAAATAGAAAATTGGGCTCCCTATATAGAATAAAACCTTTCTTAACACCAACAGCCAGAACTACAATTGCCCACTCCCATCTAATATCAACTCTTCTTTATGCTTCCCCCATATATACTAACCTAAAGAAAAATAATATCACTAAACTAACTCCTATAATAATATTGCCAGGTTTGCCACTGGGAACCCATTTAGAACTCACCACTGTCTGAACCTAAAGCAGCTTGACTGGCTTGAACTAAAAAACATTCTGATACTTTCCCAATTTACCATTGTTCATAGGATATTCTACCAACCTAACAACACACCGATACTCTCTAACCTTATTGCCCCCTATGCAAACCTCAGTTCCTTACGCTCTTCCACTAAACTACTGGCTAGCATTACCAAGTCTAATAACTTGTCAGGTGACTCCTTGTTTTCTAATACTGCTGGAAAATATTGGAACATGTTGCCATCAGATCTAATGGTACTTCCCTCCTTCCCACTCTTTAAGCAAAGGCTGAAGCAACATCTTAAAACACACTGATTATGCCCTTGCTGTTACCCTGACTAATTGTCTGCATTCTCTTTTGCCATTTTGTCCATCCTGCCTCCCCTCACCTTTTTAATACTACTTACCCCTGGGTAGTGGTAACTGTTTTAAATTATTGTTGCAAATAGGATATGAAATAACTGTGAACATATTGTAAACAACTTCACATATATTACTGTAAGATTATCTTATTTCTTTCAAAGTTTTGTATTTCTTAATTAGAAAACTTCTCTTTAGCTAAGGATCTCTAATTATTTTTAACTAAAGTATTTCTTTATATTTGTGTAAATAATTATTTTTGAATATGGTGTTTGCTTATATAGTATGACTTTGTAGCTACTGTTCTCTCATTTATTTCTGTCTTACATTTTTTACTTTTTTTCTCTCTTATAATTGTACATTATAAACTTTTAAATGTTATTGTGGAGCTTTTCTCCCCGGGCCTATGCTGAAAATAGAAATATATCCAGTTGGACTAGCCCAGTTAACAAATGTAAAATAAATGTAAAATAAATAAAAATAAATAAAATAAAGAAGACATACCAAAAGCTAGGCTACCTCTGTAGAGTAAAACATTACCTTACTGACTCTGCTAGGCATACTATAGCCACTTCTTTTATGCTCCTCACTCTGTGATATGCCTCTCCTATCCTAACCAATCTCAAGTCCTCTCTATCAGCCAGACTAGAAAAATGCTACAATTAGTTAGTTAAATTCATGACCAACAATATACAGCCCATCATTCTCTCTAAAACAAGTAAACTATCTCAAACTAAATAATTAATTGTTGTACTCACAACTGATTACAAGCATCAAACTAGTGCACAACACTCCACTTAAGAACAGTCTGCAACCTGAAAGACTTTAAATTTCAGCTGAAATAATACCTGATAAATAAATGGCTTTGCACCTGCATCACCCTTAGTTGAACCAGTACAAATATAGCTATATGAATTGCTGCACAAAACGTAATGTACTGTTATCACAGTTATACACTCCTCTATCATCTCATTTCATCTTCTTTGTGCATTCTCCCAGCCTTCCTTTTCTTGTGCTTTTCTACATCTTTATCTTATCTTTCTATGTCCTAGATTTTTAACAACTCTTTATAGTAACAAATATTCATAGTAAAACCTGACAATCCTTGTTTACTGATGGTATTGTGAGGCATATACCTCCCTGTATTTAAAAACACTTTAATTGTTATTTATTAATGGAAAGTATTTGTAAATGATGCAACCAATGTCAAGGATGTCTGAAAAATGGGACCATTGCTCATGACTTAAACTGACAGTAAATTATGAAACGATCAAAATAATGCCCATGATGTCTACTAAACAGAGCTGTTCTCTCCAGGCAACTGCTGAAAAGGGATACTTTTCAGATGGACCTGCCCATTAAACAAACACCAATAAATAAATTAAAATCACCCACCTCAAAAACAAAATGTATCACTCCTTCTCCTGTTTCCAGAAAATATTTCATTTTCTTATCTCCCAAACATGTGATACAAATGGAAGATGTTTTGTAAATACCTAGACTGAATATGAACTTTGCTTGTTTCCATATGCCTTTGCATAACATCTTAAGGACCTGCAAGCCCTTAGCAACCTCATATGTAGATTTATATATTGCAAACCAAAACTGAACATCAGTGTACATCACACTCTTGTACAAACTGACTTCCAATTAAGGAAGGAACAGATCTTCTAATTCTTATTAATAGGTACAAAATCACCGCACACACCATCTCTCTGCAACTAACTTCAAAACCATTTTAAAATATCACTATATTGCCTGTCTTCTCATAGTAATTCTGTCCCCCCAGTCCACAGGCTCAAACATTTTGACTGTTAGTGACCATAGATTGAGTGATAGATTTTATTTAATTGACTGATAGATAGACTGCTATTTTGATGACCTGGTTACCCACTCATCAAGTTACAGTATATTTGAAAAGAAGTTATTAAATAACTAAACAGACAAAAATGTTTATTCATATATTTGCCTTCTGTCTTATCAATTAATCTCTTGCACAAAATGTTGACATCAGCCAAGCATAGTATGTAATGAATTGTAACTATATTAGTCAGATGATGTACTTACCTGTTGTGTAATTGCTGCCTCTTCTTATTGTTTTATTCATAGGTTCATAGGTTCATACTAGGCTATCTGCCCTGGGGCATTTATAAACCTAGCCCGATTGTGTTTGGCTTACGCCACCCCTTGATTTGAGTATACTGTGCCCTTTTTAAAGTTTAGTTTACTGTGCCTCTGTCTAATAGTGACACGGAAGTAATCCCCGGGACAAACCTACGATCCCCCATCCACTCATCAAGATTCTTCTTGAAGAGAGTCAGTGAGGTGCTCTGCCTAACATGAATTGGAATTCTATTCCCTCTGGGTTATGAATCTGTCCCTCCAGCATGTTCTATTTATTTCTGTGCTGAGGTTCAAGTCCCACGAGTGTGTGGCTCTAAGGGATTTAGATTTACTGAGGTGGAGCATGCCAATTAATTCTGGGTTGGACATAGCTTTATATGTCAGGCATAGATAAGTAGGCGGTATGCAACTGAGTAGAGCTGGAGTTTTTTTAACCGAGCAGCATATGGCATCTGTTTGAGTCCCTTGATCCTCCTGGTGAGGTACTTTTGGGGTCTTTCTAATTGCTGCAGGTGTAAGGTACATCCCAAAGGGGGCATTGTATTCTATGATGAGCCTGATGAGGGATGAATAATGGGGCACGATTACCTCTCTTGATCTAGATGTGAATCCTTTCATGATGAGGTGGGCTATGTAGAAGGTCTTTCTAACCACTTTGGCAATGTGGTTGTCAAAGGAGAGATTGCTATCAACTTGGGTCCCCAGATCCCTAATTACTTTCTCTGTACTTAATAGGTTACCACCTATGTGGTAATTTGTGGGCACGTTGTTTTTGCCAAAGGGTATGACTATACACTTTTTGGCATTTAGCTTTAGACCATGGCTCTGGCACCAGTTATCCGTCTCTGCGAGACCTTTTTGAAGGATGTTTGTGTCAGCTGGAGAGTCGATTATGGCACCCAGTTTGCAGTCATCTGCGAACTTGGTGAGCCATAGTCCTCCCACGTTGGCCTGTACCTCAGAAAAGTAAATACTGAACAAGAGAGGTCCCAGGACAGAACCTTGTGGGACGCCACTTGTGACCGGTTTCGTGTCTGACATGGCTCCAGCAACTCTGACTCTGTGGGTTCTGTCTTTGAGCCAGTTTGCAACCCATCTTGTGACATAGGGGTTTATATTTAGGCTGGATAGCTTATCTATGATGCCCGAGTGGGGTATTGTGTCAAATGCCTTTGCGAGGTTCAGATAGGCTGTGTGGACTACCTTCCCTTCATCTATGGCCTTGGTGACTGTTTTGAAGAAGTCAACCAGGTTCAAAAGGCAGGATATGCCAAATTGGGTAGGATCTAGTGTCTGTAGATCCCCAATGTCTTTGTTTATGAGTTCCATGATGATCCTCTCCATAGCCTTGCATACTAGGCTAGTCAGGCTTATGGGGCAATAGTTTCCAGGGTCCGCAGAGGCGCCACCTTTGTGGAGTGGGACCACTGTTGCTGTACGCCATTCTTTGGGCACATATCCTGTAGTGAGGCTGAGATTGTACAGCAGTTTTACTTGAGGGATTAGTTCTTCTTGGAGTTCATGTAGGACGCAACCCGAGACACCATCTGGTCCCATGGAAGCAGTGTTTTTTGCTTTGGAGAGGGCAGCCTTCACCTGAGCATCAGAGATGTTTGGGAGGCTGCACTCTGCCGGGATAGATACTTGCTCTTTTGGGGGGGGGGGAGAAGTTTGCACTGAACCTGTCTGCCAGGATATTGGCGATGTCTGTGGGCTCAGTGTATTTTTTGCCATTTAGAATCAACTCAAAACAAGTCTGGGAGTTGCATCCCAGGTTCCTAACATAACTGAAAAAAGCCTTGTGATTGTTTTTAGTGTCCTGTGCAATTTTTCTCTCGAAGCTGGCCTTGGAGGATTTTATGAGGGATCGTAATTTTTTGCTAGTACTGATCAGAGATGCCTTTCCTTTTAGGGATTTTGCTCTATCATGTAGTAGCTTCCTCCTTCTGTTGTACAGTTTATTTATGGCTGGGGTCCACCAGACAGGACGCCTGCCTTTGGATGATTGGGTCTTGATTTTGTTTGGGATAGCATGATCCATGCTTTCCTGGAGATGTCCGTAGAATGCATTTATATAGGATTCTGCAGTTTGGGCCGTAGTTTCCACTGGCCCTGGGGACTTGAAGGATTCCACTTCAGTTTTGAGAAGTGTGAAGTTCGCTTTTGAGAAGTTTTTCACTGTGGTTTTCTGGGCTGGGGGTGGGGTCAGGATGTGGATATCCAGTGAAATTAATTTATGGTCTGATCTTACCAATGAGGGATATACTTCTGGTATGGAGCATAGAGTCCCCATGTTGGTAATAATCAGGTCTAGTATGTTTTCCCCTCTTGTGGGAGTGGTGACTAGTTGTTCCATAGCATTTGAGTTTATAAATTCCAGGAACCTTTGGGCTAAGGAGCTGGGGCTTGAGTAATGCTCCCAGTCTATGTTTGGGTAGTTGAAGTCACCCAATATAATGGTGTTCGGAGAGATCTTAGTGTTCTCCAATGTTTTCAGGAAAGCTGAGTGGGATTCCTGACTTGCATTTGATTTTATGTGTACTGTATCTTTGTAATGATAAATTAATGTGGATTTTATCTGACGTTCTGAGGCTGTGCCTGAAATTGTTCCAATTAGATCAGCGCTCTATTCTGATTAACAAATAAAATAAAATACATGCTAATTTCAAGATGGTCTGCAATACAGTTAGACTCAAGTCATGAAAGTATTCTGAACTGTTGGCAGAGAGAGAAAGAAAATGGTAACACAGAATAAGTAAAGCATAGCAGCAAACAAGAAAATCATTTATTTTATAAAGCTGTATATATGTATATAACACGTGTGAATATGTGTGGGTATGTAGTTTTCTTACAGTTTGTCAAAGTCACCCATTTTCTCTGTCACCAGCTATTGACTGCAAGGCATAAGGACATGCAGAATGTGGGAGATGGCATACTGTTTAGTGTGTTAACCTCACAGACACAAGGCACAGGGGTGGTTTTCATCTTTGAGAGGAAATTGGCTAGGCTTAAATTGGCCCACAAGGGCAGTCAGCTTAGTACTTACCTATAAACATAGTAAGTCAAATAACTAAAGGCTTACTTTATGCTGTTTCCTTTTTGTCATGCTTGGGTGACTATGGAGATAGTGTATTAACTCAATGGGGACTCCATCCCCATGACAACTATCTTATATATACTGACTCCACCTATAAATATATATATATATATATATATATATATATATATATATATATATATATATTTACACACACACACACACACACACACACACACACACACACACACACACACACACACACACACACACACACACACACTTGTGTGGAATATGTACAGTAGTTGTAAATGTTCTATTTGGATTTTCCAACAGTGTACTTACTGGTACTGTAGGAGGATGAGCAGAGTAAGTCTTACAAAAGTAGTAATATCACAACTGCAAATGATAAATTATATGGTGACATTTATGATGTTATTCAGGAGCTTGTTTCAAACATGGCCAATGTATTGTTTACATGTATTGTTTGAAAAATGCATCTAAATATGAGTTTTTAGTTATACTAATTTCCATATGAAATTGGCTGGAAGACCTTAGGTTTGAAGGAGAAGAGTAGGAACCAAGTATATAAAGACTGGTGGGTACGTGTATGTCCCGGGATCAGGGCACCTGCTGATCCATTGTATGTGTATGTCCCGGGATCAGGGCACCTGCTGATCCATTGTATGTGTATGTCCCAGGATCAGGGCACCAGCTGATCCATTGTATGTGTATGTCCCGGGATCAGGGCACCTGCTGATCCATTGTATGTGTATGTCCCGGGATCAGGGCAACTGCTGATCCATTGTATGTGTATGTCCCGGGATCAGGGCACCTGCTGATCCATTGTATGTGCATGTCCCGGGATCAGGGCACCTGCTGATCCATTGTATGTGTATGTCCCGAGATCAGGGCACCTGCTGATCCATTGTATGTGTATGTCCCAGGATCAGGGCACCTGCTGATCCATTGTATGTGTATGTCCCGGGATCAGGGCACCTGCTGATCCATTGTATGTGTATGTCCCGGGATCAGGGCAACTGCTGATCCATTGTATGTGCATGTCCCAGGATCAGGGCAACTGCTGATCCATTGTATGTGTATGTCCCGGGATCAGAGCAACAACTGCTGATCCATTGTATGTGTATGTCCCGGGATCAGGGCAACTGCTGATCCATTGTATGTGTATGTCCTGGGATCAGGGCAACTGCTGATCCATTGTATGTGTATGTCCCAGGATCAGAGCAAATGCTGATCCATTGTATGTGTATGTCCTGGGATCAGGGCAACTGCTGATCCATTGTATGTGTATGTCCTGGGATCAGGGCAACTGCTGATCCATTGTATGTGTATGTACTGGAATCAGGGCAGTTGTTGATCCATTTGGTGACTGTTGATTCTCTGTCTGTTTGACTTGTTCTGTTCATTTTCCCAAAAGGCAAGCATCTTTCAGCCTTTTCATTCTTGCTAGAAACATGGATCTGGCGGTGCCATAATCTGCTCACAAAATGTATAAACTAAAATTTCTCAAAAAAGATCTCTATTTCCTCATGCTTTAATCAAACACTCATAACATACTCTCTCTCTCTCTCTCTGTTCTTGACTTTCTTCTACTTAAAATAATGAAGAACTTCTTGTTAAATAAATAGTTAACTCCTTCACAAGGGTATCCAAAACTTGCACAAAAACTATTAACTTGAGAACACAATAAATACTTCAGGTGCTTTCCAGTGCATTAATTTAGTATTGTACTCTGCTGTTTAATCTGTTGTTTTTTTCCTAGATGGGTACAATGTGATGTACATGATATTCAGTGTCAGTGTCTCAAAAGGCATAGCTATGACGCTCAGGGAGAAGGATGTGGTTTCTATTCACTGAGCAGGGACTTGGATTCATTTTTTGAATACTGACATTACAGCACAGCACAGGTTATGTGCTGCCCTCCTGAGGTGCCATATTTGGATGAGATGTCAAACTGTAGTCCTTTTTGATAAATCTGGTGGTAATTCAGGTAGGTGTAAAAAAATTAAAGAAGAAAGACTAGGAGTAGCTTCATTTAATATTGCTACTTTGCCTCATAGAATTAAATGAAATTAACAAAGGTGCAAATAAGTAAATAGCTAAGAAAAATAAAGTTTATACTTAATAGAATCCATCCATTCACTACCCATTTATAAATAAAAATGCTAACCTACCCCTTTCTTAAAACCATTTCTGTCTATACAAGAGCAATTTAATCTTTCTTGATTCCACGTCAGCATCCATCCACAACCCAATTTTCCCATTTTTGCTCAAGGGATTGGGGTGTCATTTTCAGCAGTGACAATAATCTAGAGCCAAGTTGTACACTGCCAGGTGGCTAGCCCTGCAGCAGTAGTTCTTCCACACCACACACTCATACCTATGGCCAGTTTAGAGTGGCCAATCCACCTACTGCTTGTCTTTGGAATGTGAGAGGAAACCAGAGCACCCAGAGGAAATCCTTGTGAGCACAGGGAGATATGCAGACTCTGCACAAAAGGCACCCCAGCCAATAATTAATTGGGTAACCTCTTACTGTGATGTGACAATGCTATCTACTGTGTGACTGTGCCACCTGATTCCAGTTCAGCGTATCATTTATTTCTCTTTTTCTTGTGACATATTTTTATTAATTATAACATAAATACAATAAAGATGTCTTCAGAGATGTTTAATATAAATCATTGTAAAAAATCAATTGTTTTACATTTTGCAATCAGTCTTTCTAAATTATCACAGAAGTCTTTTTAGTTTACTATGAGTACACATATATTGAATGGCATATTGGTTCAGCAGTTGTGTTGTTGCCTCACAGCAAAAGATTCTTCAGTTCAATTCTTGTCTGGGGTGCTTTCTGTGTGGAGTCTGCATATCTTTCCTGCATCTGTGTAGGTCTTCTCTGGATGCTCTGGTTTCCTCCCATGTTACAAAGATATGTGCCTGGAGTCTTTCTCCCCAGGCCTCTGCTGAAAATTGGCTTTCTTCCAAGTCAGACTTTTCCAGTAAACAAATGCATACCTCTCAACCAATCAGGGATAAATTTTATCACCAGAAGGACAAGACAAAGCCAAAAAAAATCACTGACAAGACACTTTAAAATACTTGTTGTGCTATTAACGGAGACATCTCATCACAGAATCACAGCATATGAATAATTGTTTTTGTGAAAAAAAGAACAAACTCTTAATTATTGCCATTATTCATTAGTTTTTAATTCACCACCTTTCCAAAAAAAAGTCACCAGTTTAGGGAGGATTTTAAGAGGGACAGAGATAAAATTTGAGTCAGAATCAGGGACGTCCCTGAAAATCAGGGACAGTTGAGAGGTCTGACAAATGTTAAATAAATATTACATAATTGCAATGTTTAAGAATTATTCAAATAAAAGAGCTTCAGTTTCCATTTCTTTGTTATTATAGCAAATAAACTCTAAAACATTTTAAAATCACTATTAATAACTAAAGGAACATGAACATTCATTAACATAGTTGCTTTTCAATTGATGCAATTATCTAACCATAAACTCAGGAGAAATTTACATACATATTTGCAATAAATCTCAAGTTCTTTATATTCTACAAACATATGCACCCAATCTGCTTTAATTATAGCATTACACCTCCAACATTTTGATATACTATCTTTCTTAAACTTAGAAATTTTATATGGTGTGATGAATATTCTGTACCAGATTCAGTAAACTTCATGGAAGCTTTTTGTGGATAGTAAAGCATACAGGATGAAGGCATTAGCGCACTTAATGTGGATGCAGTTTCAGAGCACACACTGAAGGCACACAGACTACTTAGCTATTCAGTGTAGGATAATTACGAAATTCATGCCTGCCCGTCTGATTCAAAAATGTCATGATCACCCTGTGCAACTTAAACGTAACAAATTTCCATGCTAACTCTGCTTCTGAAATCCTTGGTGGATGCTTTACAGACCTCAAGTTAATAAAAGCTACTACTACGGATTTTGCCGAATTTTATAACAATACCAAAAAATTTAAATAAATAAATAGAAAACATAAAACTGCAACCTATAGTTAATGAAATGCAACAGGCTGCAATGATACAAGCCATAAATGAGGCAGTGGCTGTGCACTGTAGAGTCAGAGCAAAGCTGCAACTAAACCATTTGTCAGACCAGTCTGTAATAAAAACTGATGAACTTTATAAATTGGACAATTGTGGATTTATCAAAAGAACTCATTTTTGTGTTACTGAATGATTGGTTGAACAACTTGGTCGGTTCTGCATTTTTCCGTGGTGAGAGAGCCTGGTTCTACCTTCACATTTGTCAGACCAGCAAATAATTGACAGGTACTGGCTAGACAGACAACTGGTGCAGGCTGTCTGCAGTATGTGTGCCCCACTCATGTCTGTGCTTACCCATTGAGAAACCCCATCCTCCTTGAAACCAAAACATGTCTCAGCTTGGGTGTACTTGCATCTGGGACATTCCAGAGACACATGGCAGATGCTGCAGTAGTGTCACAGACAGCTTCCAGCCATATCCTGGCAAAATTCCTAGAAGCAATGTACAGCAATGTGGATGAATACAGGTCTATATTATATAATCGAAAACTGAATTCAACGAATAATTATATATACCAATATATAATTATATATATAATATATAATTATATGTAACAATTATATATACCTGCTAATTATATATACCAAGTCTGAGATCGCATTACAGTGAGGAAAGGGCAAATTTTCCGATCTTTACTGTACTGCAATCTCACTATGAACAGCTCACTGAATGGCATTTTTGATGTAAATGCCATTTGGTAAAATGAATTTTGATTGCATAATATAGACCCGATGAATATGTACACTTTCTAGCCAACCCTATGGAGTGGAGAACTGTAATGCACACGTTTTACAGCATTGCAAACTTCCCCCATGTATTTGGTGCAATAGATTGCACACATATACCTAGCATAAAACCAGTACATCCAGAAGCAGACTGATACATAAACAGAAAAGGCTGGCCATCCATCAACTGTCAGGTTGTGTGTGCAGCAGATGGCAGCATAACAAACATCATGGCAACACACCCTGGAAGTGTCCATGATGCTGCTATATGGAAGGAAAGTGGACTAAGGGTTGTATTTCAGCAAGTTGAAATACATGAGAGACTAATACTAGGTAAGTACAGGAACACAGCTAGGGTGTAAGCTAAGGATACCCCTCACAGCAATATCCATGCTGACCCAATGTGTTTTTATTCCTCATAACAGGTGACTGTGTCTATCCACTTAAGCCATGACTAATCACACTATACTGTGAATATGCATTCCATTACATATTTGTTTGGGCTGTGTACACCTACTTGTGTATTTAGCAGACATTTTGGTGTTTTGCTGCAATACTTCTATTTGGCACTGTGCTCGATTGTTTGCCTTTCACATGCATGGTTGTTGGTTTGCTTCTGTCTTCTGCTGAAGTTATCTAGCATTGTTAGACTTGCATTTGCTCCTCTGTGATGTTGCTTGGCTTATACTTGCACTGCTGACAGACTACTTGGATATGTGTTTATTTATTCAATTTGCAATGTAATCCTTACTTATTACCCTCCAACACCATCTGCCATTGGTCATACACATCCACATATGACTTTCACACAGTTTGCAGCATGTCATAATGTGACAGTGTGCAGGTAGATAGGTTTTTCTGCATTTCACCATGTCACCCTGCTTGACAACTTTACATTGCCTGTGTTGTGCAGTGTGCTCTCTTTGTAACTTACCTGTCCTCACTGTATTTTTTTCAACCTTTGTCTGTCATGTGTTGTGATATTTGTTCCATGGGTATACGTATTGTGATGTCCTTCTCTTCCCTTATGTTTACCTTTCCTTCTATTCTTAAAAAAAAATTGAGCCTTTCTCATCGAAAAAAAATTGCTCATGTCCCTCTGACTTTCCTTCAGACTTTCCAATTCCAACATCCCTCTTGTGTGTCCTCTTTTTCACCCATACCCTACATCTTCTTTATTATCTCCCACTACCCTTGGGTGCATGAGTTGCTTGTGTTCCCTACACAAGTCACAAACCTATTGTTAGCTAATGATAGCTGTACAGATGTGGCCAGCATTGCCTTTTGCCTTTATTCATTTTGTTTATTATAAATTGTACAGATTCCATTGGCATCCGTAAGTGCAAGCAAGCTTATTTCTATTAGTACATGCCTTACAGAGATATCCATAGTTTTCTCTGAGCTTAAGGCACGGATTGCTGAAGATATGTTTTACAAAGTGAATGGAGTTTTAAAGCAAGTATATTTTTCTAGTAAATGAATTAGGAAATATGTGTAGTTGTCTGTAATGTTTCTGGACAAATTTCTGAAAATATGTATTACAAATGCCATGTAGCTTACATTGGGATAGTTGGCACCTAATACAGATTGTTAATGCCTTTTTACCCCTTGTTCCTCACCTAATTCTATATCAACTGCAACTTAGCTTTACTCCAAAAATCACCCTTGCCTTTACTTAATTTGTACTGTGTCCTCTGCTTCTTCTTATTTTTAGCCAAATCCTGTCTTACTGTGACTATCACTTTCCCTGAACTATTACACTGAGCTGGCATCAATCAGACCATCAGTGTCCGGCAAACAACATCCAAGACTGAGGTTTATTGTAATAAGGACACTAAGAAGAAACACAAGCGAGAAGCATATTAATAATGTATGTCATTTACTGTCATGTCTAACATAGCTATTTTATTCCTCAGTAATAAATATAGCAGGATCTTTTGTATAGAACATATGATCCCACTAGAACTAACAAGCTCTCTGGTAATTTTCTTTATACTGGAACAATTGGCCTTCTCTTGAGCTCCCATCCTTCGTATCTATTCTACGCTATATGCCCACTGCAAGAGTCCTCTCCCACTTTACCTACCTTACCATATTTTACCTTACTTGTTCTTTGCTGCAGTATAAATCTGTCTGTCTGTCTTCCCCTATAACTTCCAATGCCTTCACTGTTTGTAACATGTAAATAGTGACCTTTCACTTATTGAAACATAACAAAAACAATAAACTGCAGTAGTTAGTATCTCTTTAGGCAGGCTTTCTACTAACTACACCAACACCTGGTTGACCCCTGCTTTGAAACTCTTTCTGCTAACCCCCATATAATTACTATGACTCTGTAACATTGCCCTCCTGCTATTATTTGTTGCCTTGCTCTTTCTCCTAACAGCTTTTCTAGTGACATTCCATTTTTACTCTTTCTATCACATAAGATTTCTTACCTTGCTCACCTCTAAGTCTACAGATACTTTTTTCTTCCCTTCCATACTTCTTGCTATTTCAGCTGGCATGAGGCCTGACTACCTCGTGTTCATCCAACTCCTCCTAAACAGTATACAAATCCTCATCCTACCCAGCAATCAGCACCATTATTAACCATTGCCTCCCTAATCACCCCCTTCACTCATCTGAGAAGCACCTCCTTGAAATCCATAAACCAAAATAATCTATAGGTCACTGCCTATGTTCCTACTCAATAATAACCAAGGTCTGGAACAGTATTCCTACAGATATTAGAGCAGTGCCATTTAGTCACATATTCAAACAATCTCTAAAGAGATTTGTCCTTAACTCCTGGCTCTGTACGTGTCTTACACCAGGCTGACACTACCTGTTATTCCTTCCTTCTCTTCCTTTTTCTCCCCTCTCTTCCTTCTTCCTTTTCTTTCCTTACTCTTCTTTTTCCCCTTTCCTCCCTTCTCTTATTAGCCAAAGCACTAGTTACTTCTCTGATAGCTCCCTACTTTGACTCTCCCCAACTGCAAAATATCTTTCCTTTCTCTTGGTCTTTTTCCCAAATTTAAAATACTTAACATCTTTACCATTGGTTATCAGTACTGATTGTACTTTACTATATGTTCAATATCCTTTGATTGTTGTTTTATATTCAGTTATGGTTTTCTGATCTGACTTTATTTATCCTGTATGTCAATTCTACTATTTGTTATTGCACTTCATTAGATAATATTATGCAGTTTATTCATTGAACTATGTATGTTCATATTCATCAAATCTATCCAGAGGTAAGACTATGATTAAACAGCTGTCCTGTTGGAGCTTTTCTCCCTGGGCCTCTGCTGAAAACAAGATTCATGTCCATTCGGACTTTCCTGGTAAACAAATGCCAAACAAATAAAATAAAATAAATATATTAACAGAGGCAGTTATATTTCCTAGCTGTCCTTAAGCTTACTGGACAGATTCTGTTATAGATATGTATGTACGACTATCAGGACGCTTGAATCATGATAACCTTTCTGTAACTTTGTTAATGTACAATGTGCTTTGATAGCAATTTCTCATTACTTACAGATTACTTGCAGGTTTCTTCATTGGGATGTTGTTACTGTGATACTTCCTTGTGGGAAGAGGTATTCTGAGTTAATTGTGGTACATTTACATATTGCACCATTATCTGCAAGTTTAGCACAGATTTCGGCATGATGCATTGAAATCCATGATACATACCTCCCAACACCTTATCTCAAGACATTTGGACAAAGCCTGACATAATGGGGGGACAAAAACCATAAAATAAGGGCACATTTTAAATATTGCTCTTACAGCCCACATCCTAGCTGTTAGTCATTGCCTGAGATGTATTTCATTGTAATTCCAATACAGATTGCATTTCGGTGAACTGTTGGAAAGCTGATAGACTTGCTGTGCAGAGTTGGAATCTATTTCAAACTGATAAGTACATATTTTGTCACTTTAACTTGCACTGTGTTGTATTTATACACTTGCCTATTATTTATAGTGGTGCTGTATTGTTTCTGTTTCTGTCTCTTGTGTCTCCACTGTTTCTCCCACCCAACTTCCCTGTTTTTGTCTTGGTGTTAATCTTGGTGGCTTTGAAACTGCCCGCCCCTCTTATAAGTTTGTATTTGGATACTCCTTCTGGGCCTATCTCATTTGCTCAGTCAACTGAGTGCAGTGAGATCATATTTTGATTTCAGGCACTCCTACTGTGTACAAAGAGAGCATTTGAGAAGGACAATCCCTGTAGCCTCTTAATCCTGCTATGTTCCTCCCTCAAAAAAAAAATATATATATATATATATATATATATATATATATATATATATATATATATATATATATATATATATATATATATATATATATATATATATATATATTCAGCTGCTCTTACTGTAACTGTCTTAGTTGCTGTACTGCGGGCTATCTGTTCAGTTGTTCTTACTCTGCACTTATTACTGCTTGTTAGTAGCCTTCTAACTTAATGCCTTCCGCACTTGTTTTTTTAGTTATTTGTTAATTTAACTGCATTTAATTAAACCATATTTGCCATAATATTGATATACGTGTGCTAGCCTGTATTGCATTTGAACTGTATTTACTGCTGTTTTAGCTGCTTTTCTGTAAAAAAAAAAAAATTCCTAGCTTATTTCCTGCCTTTCCTGTAACATATCTAGTCCAGATACAGACTTGCTGTATCCAGGTCTGTTTGTAAGCTCCTGAGCCCCCCAAGCCTTTCTGTGTTGGAGGGAAGCCTTTTAGCTTATCGGTGGGAGTGGTAAGCACTAGGTAGCCTATCTACCACAGGAGAAAAGGTTTCTGGCCCAGAAATTATAGTTTATTGGCTGTTTGGGAAGCTCTTCCATCTCTTTCAACATTCTTATTCAAAAGCCTGTGTTTGTGCTTGTTTCCTGCCTTTCCTGTTACTAGTCTAGGCCAGGTACAGATTTGCTGTATCCAGGACTCTTTGTAAGCTTCTGACCCCCCCCCCCAAGCCTTTCTGTGTTGGAGGGAAGCCTTCCAGCTTATCAGTGGGAGTGGTAAGCATCAGGTAGCCTATCTACCATGGGAAGAGTGGGTTTCGGCCCATAAATTGTAGTTTATTGGCCATTTAGGCAGTTTTCCGTCTCCTTCAACTTGCTGGCTTAAAAGCCTGCATTTGCACTTGTTCCCCACCTTTTCTGTAACTAGTCTAGTCAAGGTACAGATTTGCTGTATCCAGGACTCTTTGTAAGCTTCTGAGCCCCCCACACCTTTCTGTGTTGGAGGGAAGCCTTCTAGCTTATCAGTGGGAGTGGTAAGCATTAGGTAGCCTATCTACCTGTTGAGAAAATGTATAACTGCAATGTGCAAGCTTAGATGCATTTAGGGTTAAAAAAGAAATTAATAAGTTTATTCTGCTTGTTCTGTGTGAAATATGTGCAGCTGCAGGAAACCTAGATAAGAGAACAATTGACGCTTGAAAGTTTACCATGGTCAGCAGAATGTGTATTGAGGCCAGGGTTGTATCTTGACTCTGGGCAAATGTATCATATCAAGAAATGAACAGCTGAAATAATGTAAGAAACAAAGGACGGCTGAAATTAGCCCAAGGCCAGGTTGTTTTTCTCAAACATGTTTTGCAAGACAGAAATTTTCTGACCATGTCAGCAATAAATCTAACAATGTCTTCTTTCCTGCCCAAGTCAGCAGTTAAACTAACAATATTTTCTTGTATACATGCAAAGAATTGTATAAGAATAGCATGCTGAACCAAGGAAAATCAGACAAACCTTGTACCTACATGCAGTGTCTCCTTGCTGCAAGTAATAAAGGGTGCCTTACTTGAACCTTACGTGCATTGATCTTTGTGTTTTCTTTAACAGATTGGTCCTTCGAGTCAGAACCCTCTCTTCACCACGGATCAGACGGACAGGTGGCTGAAATCGTATGGAGAAGAAACCAAATCGGTTCTTCTACAGTATAAAGACCTCCAACTGAATTGTTGTCAAAAGAGGCCAGTCACCTTCTGATCTGCGACTGAAGGACGGGTTTTCCGCGAATCGGCGATCAATCACATGGGCTCAGGTAAGGTGAATCTACTTTTTCTGTTTTAAGATCAGGGATTAGATGTGTATTGTTTCTGTCAGATTGTATTTTGTTACAATCAGGGATAGAAAAAGGTACAGTCTTGTCATAGATCAGGTGAAACAGATCAGTAGGCTTTAGACAGTCATTCTGAAGAGACTATAACAAAATCCGTAGTACATGTAAAAATTTGAAGGTATCAGATAATATTTTCTGTACTGTCTACATAGTTAACAAAAATAGCGAAAAATGGGTAATAATTGTACAAAGACACCCGGAAATCCACCGTTAACGGAAGATGCAAAATATATGCAGTCACAGCGCGCAGACAATATTAAATACTTTTCAAAATGGGTTATTAAGTATGAATTTGATGGAAAATTAGAAAAATTCTCACTTATCAAACTTATCAAACAACTCAAAACTGATTCTAAGGGCCAAGTTAAAAACAACGACAGTTAGGAATTTCCCAGGCACACAGGTGGCTGGAGGAAGCAAACCGCAGAGACCAAAAGAACAAAGATTCGAAGGCAATGTTTTTAGATAAGGAAGATAATAGCTTGGTAATGGCATCGGCACCTCTGCCTCCCCCTCCTTTACCAGAAAATGGAGTGAGTGGACAGGTTGATCCACCCCCATTATATCCTATGCTCACTGGAGACAGGGAGAGCTTAAAACTGAAATTAACTAAAGTTAGGGATCCCATCGAAATTAGGTCCCGAACAAAGGCAAATAATTAAGAAGAAGGCCCTGAATTATGGCAGGTAGTTAGGAATATGTTAAATAAATTCGTTAAAGTCAGACTGTAAAAATCATCTGGCATTTAAAAAATGACAGTCAATAACAAACAGTAATGCAGGTTCCTCAGGTATCTACTATACAAATATTTTAATGTACATTAGGAGGCAAAAAACCATACACAAACTTGTACAGAATTTTGTCTGGCTTTATTCAGGAAATACATGATATTTTATAGGGTTTACAATCAGCTTTTGCCCACCTCACTGACGTGGTCAGTGACAGGGTCTTTACATCATGACCATTCATAAGAAAAATGCTGATATTACAATTTTTAAAAAGTTACTTTTCCATGAGAATATTGCAGCCTTGCAAGCACCTGGTCAGTCACAATGTCCTTCCGAGGATGTAGCCAATTCAAGGCTCTTAGATTAGTTCGAATACAATGGGTGCATGTCTTCTTTAATGCTTCTCTTTGTCTCTTTCTTGTTCACCAGCTGGACATTATCTCTGATAGTCTTCGAGGCAGCTCTTCTGGTAGAAGCAGGAAAAGATACACATGCACACAGATTCATTATTTTCTAACTTTGCAAAATAATCTTTCACTGACAGACATGAGCCAGGCCGAGCTGGTCGCTGCCAAGGCCAAGTTTCTAATCACACAGCAGCTTATGCTTCAAGCAATAATATGCAGTTTATTTCTACTATTATTCTAGTAAAACAGAATTAAATGCATTACATATTACTCTATTTCTCAATCTATGTGTTTCATATGTTCAAGTTCATTTATATATATCAAACCACACAACGTATATGTCAGAATATGTGAATACATATTTCTCTAACAGCTTATATATGAATACATATTTTTTAGCAGCTTGTATGTGAATACATATTTTTTAGCAGCTTATATGTGAATACATATTTTTCTAACATTCTCCCTCCTGTTAATGCATTTCATTCTATTTGAAACATAAACAGTATTATTTCATTTCTTAGCTTTTTCCTTTCAAGGACTTTCAGCTAAGTAAGTCATTTGTTTTACATTTCAGATAGGCTTTCGCTTGGTATCAACAAATTCAATTCCATGTCCTGGTACATAGTTTCAGTTACTGATATGTCAACTAGGTCTTTAACTAATTTTTTCACACAGGGTATGCCGCAGCAGACACATGCTCCAATTATGAGCAGTACTACACAAATTGCAATCAGAATATTCATAAGGACCCCACCCCCAAATAGATTCTGGAAAAAGTTACAGTGGGTTTGGGCCTGGTTCTGCCATTGCTGACACCTGCTGTATTACCTCCAGGTGATCATTGATTTCATGTTGGTTGTCTGGAATGTACGCACAGCATTCTTCTTTGATAAGCCAGACGCACCACCTCTCGCCGCTAGGGTGAAGTCGAGAGCCATTCGGTTCTGTAATGACTGTTCTCATTGCATTCATTTCATCAGTCACAAGTTCAAGAGCGGAAAAAGTCGCATTGCTCATTACTTCGAGGAGTTTTGACAGTTTCCTCAGTTCCCAAATCGATTTGACTGCTCCGTAGGCTGGGAATATTCCAGCCCAGGATATAACACTGTCACTCAAGTCCATATGAGTCAGTTTTCTTTGTCCTTTACAGCGAATGATCCTTCCAGCTTGCTTCAATCTTACCCACGGATTAGCAGGTTTTTGACTGTATTCTCGGCTTGCTGAGCTACATTTCTCACATTGTATTTTACCCAGGGGCAATTCTGCAGTATGTCTTATGGCTGGAACCAGATAACCCAAAAAACAACTGCCGGACCAATTCTCAGGTAACCATTTATAGGCCTTTTTCCCACAAACAAAATAACAGTTTTCTACTTTAGTACTGATCTTGGGTTAACCCTGAATGAAACATTTTTTTATCTATAACAGATAATTGTCTATATATTTCAGGAGTTTTTTGCACATCTCTCAATGTTGTTTTCATCAAGCTTAAATCTGAACCATAGTTCGTGCTACAACTAGTACCTTGGTCTACAGGTTTTATATAACATTTGTAAGACACAGTTATATTACAGTTACTCCAACCAACCTGGAGTGTATCATTTTTAACAAAGCAAACAATTCCTTTCTGAGTAACGGGTAAATATAATGCCACTTTGTCTTGTGATCTCACAGTACCCGTGTCAAATAATAGGTTTTCCCAAGTTTCATTTATCCCCAGGGGACAGCAGACATCAAAGTCCTCCATATGCTGTGGGTATTGCAGTACAAACCCAGCAATTGAAACGTTCATAGTCTCTACATAGACTCGTTTCATAGCCAGGTATGTGTTGAAGTTCGGGTGCCAGTCTATAGCCAGTTCATCATCACGTTTATCAATTTCACTTCTGTAGTTATATGCAAGAAAACCATAACAACAAAAGGTCACTACAAACATGGTTAATAAATGTATGATCAGTAGGCCAGTGAACCAATGTCTTTGGGGTTGTTTTGCATTTTTATTCACTCTGCCTCTGGCCATCCTGTTTCTGTGGTATGTCAGTTAAAAATGTTTGTCCAACTTAAACTCTTTAAGTGGTTTACAGTGTCAAATGAACCCAAGATGATCTCGCAGCAATTTTACTCCAGTAGGTGTTGCCAATAGTACCTGGTACGGACCTTCCCACTTTGGACTCGCCCAGTTCTTTCTTTTGATGACTTTCAGCCAGATCCAGGACCCGGGTCAGCACAGCCTCGGTTTTGTTTCTTCTCTGTCTGAAAAGAGTTCAACTGCAAAACAGTCTTATTCGTTAACAATTTCTTCATATAACTAGCTAATGAGCTATCGGCCTCCAGCTCTGCAGGCATGAGGGCCTTCCATTGTGGCACACAATATGCTCTCCCAAATACTATCTCAAAAGGGTCAAACCCTTACATTTGGAACAGTTCTCATGCTCAGCAGTGCTAAAGGCAGACAGCAAATCCAAGTCTTTTGAGTCTCACTTATCAATTTTCTCAACTTGTTTTTCAAAATTCCAATGTATCTTTCCACCAGTCCTGCTGACTGGGGGTGATAAGCACAATGGTTTTTCAAAGAAATCCCAAAGATTCTCCCAAGCTGATGTATTGTCTGATTAACAAAATGTGTTCCATTGTCACTGTAAATTCTTTCTGGTATGCCAAATCTAGGAATGATTTCTTTCACTAAGGCTTTTGCCACTGTTGCTGCATCCAGATTCCTAGTCGGAAAAGCTTCTACCCATTTTGAAAACATATCTATGATCACTAAACAGTATTTTTTCCTTCACATTTATTCAGTTCTATGAAATCCATACAAATAGTATGGAACGGGTAGGGTGGTGTCGGAAAGCTCCTCGCTCGGTTTAAATGCTCCCTGTGCATGATGTTTGCTACAAATATGACATGTTGCACAAAATTTTTGTGTATAATTCGTAAATCCGTATGTTTGGAATGTTTTGTTAACTAACTGTACCATCCCCCCTGTTGAGACATGGCTCTGCCCATGACTCAACAAAGCTGCATATCTAAATAAATTAGATGCCAATATTGGCTTTTTCTCTTTGGAGATGTACAGTCCCTCTTCAAGGATTGCTCCTCGTTTTATCCACTTTTGCTTTTCTGCTTTTGTAGCTAATGTCTGCATTGTTTTTAACATTTCTAAATCTAGAGTCTCAGAAGGTTGTAGTTCTTTATTTGAAAACACAGTTTCTAGGTCTGAGGCAGCTTGCTTTGCAGCTGCATCAGCCGAGCATTCCCTTTGAAATTTTATCTTGTTGTTTGGTATGGGCTGCACATTTACAAATAGCTATTCTAGTGGGTAACTGAATGGAATCTAACAGGTTCAAAATCAATTGTGCATGATTAATCGGTTTGCCAGTAGATGTTATCATTCCCCTGTTCTTCCACTGTTGCGCAAAGACATGCACTGTAGAGAAAGCATACTGACTGTCAGTATATATGTTAACACATTTGTCTTTCGCTAGAGTGCAGGCACGTGTCAAGGCTATCAATTCTGCTGCTTGAGCAGACAGGTTATGTTGCAGGGGTTGTGCTTCTATGATTTCATTATCCGTCACTACTGCATAGCCCACTAGGTTCTTTCCTGTAGGTCCTCGTCTACAGGACCCATCCACATAAAATGTCACCTCTGCATTGACTAAAGGCACATCAGTGAGATCTTGTCTGGGTGTGGTTATTTGTTCCATTTCCTGTAGGCAACTGTGTGGTGTGCCATCTACAGGAATCGGAAGTAATGTCGATGGATTTAATGTTGTGCATCGTTCAATTGTCATGTGAGGTTGACTCAATAGTATGGTCATACAAGAAAGATGTCTGGCAGGGGACAAAATGCTATTTTTCTTGCAGTAAAATTATCGCAACTGCATGAGGTACTCTCAACGTGAGAGGATGAAACAATACCACTGAGGCTGAAGCTTGCACTGCCATAGCTGCTGCAACGACTGCTTGTACACAGTGGCAAATGATCGTGCCACGGATCTAACTGTGATGAATAGTAAGCTATGGGCGTTGCTTGCCCATGTTGTTGCGTCAGTACTGACGTCATATATCCCCGCCTACAATCTACAGTCTGGAAAAATCTCTTATGGTAATTGGAAGCCCTAAAACTAACGATGAAACTATCAGTTGTTTTAGTCTGCAAAAGCTGCTTCTGCTTCCATGTCCAATGCAGTGTTTCTTGTGCTGCCATTGGTGTTTTAAATATTAAATCAGCCAATGGAGCCATTTCTAAGGCATAATTCGGTATCCAACTTCGAAAAATTAGTCGCTCCCAAGAAGGACATCATTTCCTTTTGGTAGTTGGTCTAGGTGCTTGTAAGATTGCTGTTTTCCTATCTTCATCTAATGTTCTACCTTCTTTGGATATCACATATCCCAGGTATTTAACCTGTTCTTTTCAAAGTTGCAATTTGTGTTTATTCACTTTATGCCCTTGCTCAGCCAAAAATTTCAACAATGCTATTGTGTCTTCCCTACATTGCTGCTGGGTAGGAGCTGCAAGCAAGATGTCATCTACATAAAGTAATACTTGACTGCCCCCTGGTGGAGAAAATCCCGCCAGGTTGCTAGCCATCTCTTGTGCAAATATTGTTGGACTTTCACTATATCCCTGTGGTAGTCGGGTGTACGTATACCTTTTGCCCTGAAATGTAAATGCAAACCAATGCTGGCTGTCAGGGTGGATAGGTATTGAGAAAAACGCATTGCTAATATTTACCACGGTGAAATATTTTTGTTGCGGCCTCAAATCATTTAACAAGGTATGTGGGTCTGGCACCGTAGGTGCCCTTGGTATTACCGCATCATTTACAGCCTGCAAATCTTGTACCATCCGCCATTCCCCGTTTGCTTTTTTAACAGGAAATAGAGGAGTATTACATGGTGAATCCAGGGATTCTACCAGTATCCCTTTCTTAAGTAATGCCATTATGATAGGTTTGATTTCCTGTTCCGCATCCTTGCTCAAAGGATATTGTCTTTTTCTTGGTCTAAAGGCCGATTTTGGTGTAATAACTACTGGCCCTGCTGTTCGAATAAGCCCCACATCCGATTTCCCTGTTGACCAAAGAATATCTGGTATTTTACTCAAAGCTTTCTCTTCTTCTTCTATCAAGAACGCCAATCAGCTGTCTTCACTCTGTTGTAAGTGTACAGCTGGAAGTGCTAACCAATTTAGTTTCTGTTTCTGTACTCCTAAGTCCGATAATTTCAAGTCAGTTAGTTTTTCCCATCTTGTCACTTTGTCACCCAAGTCTACCCACCTAACATTCCTGTTTTTGGTTAGGCTAACATGCGGTAGTTTATTGGATTTGTACAATTCCAAGAACTCCTGAGGTAATGAACAACTCACTACACTATTGCCCTCAGTGTCCCAGTATAAAGTCCGTAGTATTAGTCTATTTATGGATTCCTGAACAATTTTGTTCATATTCTTTATCAGGCCCTGATGTGCTACAATAATATAGGGTACAATGTAACAAGTGTTGTTGATCAACATCGAGGGAAGCACCTTGCTGGTGGCTACATTCATTAGTTCCTTGGTCACTGCCCTGGACCGGTTGTAACCAGGTCCTGGCTGTACCAATAATAGGCCTCACCCTCCGATCGCTACAAAAGCATCAGTTTGTTTTGTGCCTCCATACCATTCATGGTAGGGACTACTGCTATGCCAAAAAGTTGCATAAGATCTCTTCCTAATAAGTTCATGGGGCATTTGGCAGAAAGTACTATTTTACTTCTCTGGGTTATACCGAGACGGGTCAGTTATTGCTATATCATGGGAAAGTGGTTCCCTGTACAGCTGTCCGTTTGCTGCTTTTACTAATATATAATCGGGTGACTCAGAATGTTCCGGTAACTTTGAAGGGTGTATCAAAGTTCGTGATGCTCCTGAATCACACAAAATTTGACTTCTCCCTTTCACCAGAAGTGTAACTTCCGGTTTAGTGTCTGCTAAATAGAGCTCCAAGCTCAGTAGTGCCAAGTCCAAAACTTCACTTTTCCCAACTTCTACATCCGGTTGCATGTCATTTGTTTCTTCTAAGGTATTTACATTATTCCCCTGCTCATTAGTCTCTCCTAATGACTGTCGAGCAGTATAACTGCCATCTAGTCAATCCTCATCATCCTTATCCTTTTTTCCACAGGTGCCTTACTCCTGCAATCCCTTGCCAAATGTCCCTTCTTACCAATTGAAGCACTCACCTCTTTTCTTCCTGTCCTCATAAAACTCTGAGTTTCTGTCAGAACGTTTGTTACCCTGAGCATTTCTTACCCTTTTGGCTGTTTGTACTACAAAAACTTCCGCACCGTCTTCAGCTGTGAAGACCTGCTTTCTTTTTTTTACTGTTAAAATGTTTTTCGGCATGCCTAGCATACTCTAATAAGGCTTGGAGCCTACTCGTTCGGTGATCTATCATATGCTTCGGATCTAAGCTATTGATAGGGGCAATGCAGCCTTTTAAAAATGCGTTCTTCAACTGCTGTTTATACGAGCTATCATTTTTTTGATTTTCTGGAATAGTCATACCACTATGGTTATTAAAACATTCTAATAATGTACCATAGTATGTGTCTACTGTTTCATTATCTTGTTGTACGCATTGGTTAATACAAGTCCAATCTGCCCTAGGTTTCCATTTTTCAGTAATGCGGTCTGTAAGACCCTTCAATCTAGCATCTAGTTCTGCGTCACTGTGTGGGAGTGGCCTGAGCTGCGCGTCACGGGCATTCCAGGCGCCACAAATCATGTGCTAATCTGGACCTAAAATTTGTCTAATTACTTTTTTTACCTCTTCCCCATTCAGGTGGTAACTCAATCTCATGCCCTGTAAATCTTGTACAAATTTCTCAAAGTTAATTTTTGGATGGGGAATTCCCTCTGTAGGTTTCCGGATATCTTCCGGTGTCCACGGTCTATACACTAAGAGAGTTGAGGCCTGGCCCTCCTGTCCTGCCTGCGGGTTTGGTACTTCAATTAATGGACAGATTTCCTCACTCCCATCTAATGAATCTCCGCTTGATTGAACATCTATAAGTGTTTGACGTGTTCGGGATCTAGTTCCGATAGGTTCTCTTACAAATGGTTGTTTTAATACCCTGTTGCCTCCGGATAACGTGGGGGTCCAGCCCCTCCGCTTCATATTCTAAGTAAGGCATCGGAGGAGGTGGTAGGAGGGACCGATGCTACTACTGTATTATTATCCTCTTTGTCTAAAAATAATGCTTTTGCATTTTATTTTTCTGTTCCTTCGGTTCACTTCCTCAATCCACCTATGTGCTTGAGGAACCAACTGTTGTTTTTTTGCCTGACCTTCTGCGTCAGATTTTAACTGTTTCAAAAGTTTTACTAGTGATATTTTATCTAATTTACCATCAAAGTCATACTTATTAACCCATTTTGAAAAATGTCTCACATTATCTGCTCTTTGCAATTGCATATACTTTGCGTCTTCTGTTAGGGGCGGGTCACGTGACCCTTTAGTGCATTCATTTTCCATGTTTTTTTAAAAAAAAAGAACTGTTACGTAACCCTTTCTCTTGTACCACGTGGTATCTTATTCCCCGTATCCACAGTAGTGTCTAGAATGACTGTTTTACTTTGCTTTGTTTACTTCCTGATCTATGACTCAAGATACAATACTTCGACTACCTCTCTCCCTGCTATCACAAACCTTAGCAATAGCACAGTGTAACCTGGTCCCTGATCTAAAACAAAAACAAAGAGAGGAATTCTGCTTACCCGAGCCTCCCGCTTACTGTTATACTTCTTTTAGGATCCAGTTTTCCGCCGCCACAGATCAGACAAGTGGACAGCCTCTTTAGATACGACAATTCAGTCGGAGGTCTTTCCTTCTTCTGCACAGGTTTCGGTGCCACCTATATACTCTGACCTGCAGCTTACCAAGGGAATTCCGGCTCGAAGGACCAAAATGTTAAATAAATTCGTTAAAGTCAGACTGTAAAAATCATCTGGCATTTAAAAAATGACAGTCAATAACAAACAGTAATGCAGGTTCCTCAGGTATCTACTATACAAATATTCTAATGTACATTAGGAGGCAAAAAACCATACACAAACTTGTACAGAATTTTGTCTGGCTTTATTCAGGAAATACATGATATTTTATAGGGTTTACAATCAGCTTTTGCCCACCTCACTGACGTGGTCAGTGACAGGGTCTTTACATCATGACCATTCATAAGAAAAATGCTGATATTACAATTTTTAAAAAGTTACTTTTCCATGAGAATATTGCAGCCTTGCAAGCACCTGGTCAGTCACAATGTCCTTCCGAGGATGTAGCCAATTCAAGGCTCTTAGATTAGTTTGAATACAATGGGTGCATGTCTTCTTTAATGCTTCTCTTTGTCTCTTTCTTGTTCACCAGCTGGACATTATCTCTGATAGTGCGCACAAGGCCGCTCTTCTGGTAGAAGCAGGAAAAGATACACATGCACACAGATTCATTATTTTCTAACTTTGCAAAATAATCTTTCACTGACAGACATGAGCCAGGCCGAGCTGGTCGCTGCCAAGGCCAAGTTTCTAATCACACAGCAGCTTATGCTTCAAGCAATAATATGCGAGTTTATTTCTACTATTATTCTAGTAAAACAGAATTAAATGCATTACATATTACTCTATTTCTCAATCTATGTGTTTCATATATGTTCAAGTTCATTTATATATATCAAACCACACAACTTATATGTCAGAATATGTGAATACATATTTCTCTAACAGCTTATATATGAATACATATTTTTTAGCAGCTTGTATGTGAATACATATTTTTTAGCAGCTTATATGTGAATACATATTTTTCTAACAGAATACACGACCTGTAGAAGAAGAAATATGCCCACTCATAGAAGTTCTGGACCCTCAGGCAGGACAAGAAGATCAGACTCCAACTATCCTAGTATATAGACCTTGGACTCCGGAAGATATCCGGAAAGCTACAGAAGGGATTCCCCATCCGAAACTTAATTTCAGAAAATTTTCAGAAGATTTACAAGGAATGAGGCTGAGTTATAACTTGAATGGGGAAGAGATAGAAAAAGTAGTTTGACAGATTGTAGGACCAGATTGGTACATGATTTGTGGCAACTGGAATCCTCGTGATGCTGCACAAAAAACCCCTCCCACATAGCAGCGCAGAATTAGACACTAGAGTGAAGGGACTTACAGACCACATCTCTGAGAAATGGAAACCTAGGGCAGACTGGACTTGCATTAATCAATGTGTCCAGCAGGAGGGTGAATCAGTTGACCAATATTTTGCTAGACTGTTAGAATGTTTTAACAACCACTGTGGAATGCAGGTTCCTGAAGATCAAAAACAAGATTTCCCATATGAACAGCAGCTGAAAATTGCATTTCTGAAAGGTAGTAGTACACCTATAAGCAGTTTCATTACAAAACACATAGATGACCATCGAATGAGCAGATTGCACTCACTACTAGAATATGCTAGACATGCTGAAAGGCACTTTAATAGCAAAAAGAAAAAGAATGCTCAGGTATTTTCCGTAGAAGACGGAGCAGAAGTCTATGTAGTGCACCCCGGAAAAAGGGCAGGAAAAACACACAGGGAGGTAAGCAGTCTGATCAGTGATCAGAAGACTTTGAAGGAAGTAAAAAAAGGGGAGAATGTTTTAAATGTGGTAAAAAGGGACATTTAGCAAGGGATTGCAGGAAAAATAAGAAGGCTGCAACGGAAGACAAGGAAGGTGAGGAATGACTATATGATAGTCAGGAATCACTAGAAGAAACCTGTAAAGAAAGGACAATCAAGGATGTGAAAAGGGAAATAGAGGAAGTACAGGAAATTAATGATGATACAGAAGAAAATGAAGTACTAGACTTGGCTTTATTGAGCTTGGAGCTCTATTTAGCAGATACAAAACCAGAAGTTACACTTTTGGTAGAAGGCAGTGAGGTTAAATTTTTGTGTGATTCAGGGGCATCACGGACCCTGATACACTCCTCCAAATTACCAGACAATTCAGAGTCATCTGATTACATACTGGTCAAAGCAGCGAATGGGCAGCTATACCGGGAGCCCCTCTCCCGCAACATCACCATAACAGATCCTGTTTCAGGATTGACATAAAGAAGTAAGATTGTAGTTTCTGCAAAGTGCCCAGTGAATCTCTTAGGCATGGATCTCATGCAGTTATTTAACATAGCAGTGGTTCCAACTATGCAGGGCATGGAAGTGCAGTGACGAACTGACACCTTTATGGTTCAATCGAGGAGTGAAACATTTTATTGGTACAGTCAGGACCTAGTTATGACTGGTCTAGGGACTGTGACCAAAGAACTGATGAACATAGCTGTCAGTAAGTTTCCCTCCCAGGACATTGATAAACAGCACCTGCTGCATTGCACCCTGTATTTTTGTAACACACCAGGGCCTGATAATGAGTATGAAAAAGAATTATTTAAGCATCATACAAACAGATTGGTACTAAGAAGCTTATACTGGAACACAGAAGGAAATAGTGTAGCCAGTTGTTCGCTGCCCCAGGAGTTTTTGACACTTTATAAATCCAATCGACTACCACATGTGAGCTTAACCAAAAATAAAAACATATGGTGGGCAGACCTAGGGGAGAGAGTTACAAGATGGGAAAAACAAACAGAACTGGAGTTGTCAGGACAGGGAATACAAGTACAAAAACTGAATTGGGTAACTCAAGCCAACCCAGTTGTACATTTGCAGTCTCACGGAGACAGCTGATATATACTCCTACTGATGGAAGAAGAAAATGCCTTACGAAATATACCAGAGACCCTCTGGTCAGCAGGAAAATCAGATGTAGGACTTATCCGTACTGCAGGTCCAGTTAGTATTACACCAAAATCAGCGTTTAGACCACAAAAAAGATAGTATCCCTTAAGAAAGGATGCAGAGGCAGGAATAAAACCTATTATAGCAGCATTACTTAAGGGAGGGGTGCTAGTAGAATCCCCTGATTCTCTGTGTAATACACCTTTATTTCCAGTCAAAAAAGCCAATGGAGAATGGCATATGGTTCAGGATTTGCAAGCTGTAAATGACGCAGTAATACCAAGGGCACATATGGTGCCAGATCCACACACCTTGTTGAATGACTTAAAACCTCAACAAGAATATTTCTCTGTGGTAGACATTAGTAATGCATTCTTTTCAATACCAATACACCCGTACAGCCAGTATTGGTTTGCATTCACGTTTCAGGGGAAAAGATACACATATACCCGATTACCACAGGGATATTGTGAGAGCCCTACTATATTTTCACAAGAAATGTCAAGTAACCTGGCAGGATTTAACCCACCAAGGGGTAGTCAGGTCTTACTTTATGTTGATGACATTCTATTAGCAGCCCCCACCCTGCAGGATTGCAGGAAGACACAGTAGCACTTTTACGATTTCTAGCTGCTGAAGGACACAAAGTGAATAAGAACAAACTGCAACTTTGGAAAAAACAGGTAAAGTACTTGGGATATGTAATATCCAAGGGAGGTAGAACTTTAGATGAGGACAGGAAGGTGGCAATTTTGCAGGCACCAAAGCCCACCACCAAGAAGGAAATGATGTCCTTCTTGGGAACGATTAATTTTTGTTGGAGCTGGATTCCAAACTATGCTTTGGAATCTGTGCCTTTAACTGACCTTATTTACAAGACACCTATGACAGCGCAGGACTTGTTACAGTGGACAGCAGAGGCAGAATCTGCTTTCTGTAAGCTGAAACAGTTAATAGCCTCCTCTCTAGTTTTGGGATTGCCAAACTATCATAAATGTTTTTTCCAGACTGTAGATTGCAAGCAGAGTTATATGACATCAGTACTAACACAACAACATGGGGATAAGCAGCATCCCATAGCTTACTATTCATCACAATTAGACCCAGTAGCACAATCTTTGCCACACTATGTACAGGCAGTAGTTGCGGCAGCAATGGCAGTGCAGGCTTCAGCTTCAGTAGTCTTGTTTAACCCACTCACTCTAAGGGTACCTCATGCAGTCGCGATTATTTTATTACAAGAAAAAGTAGCATATCTCTCTCCTGCTAGGCATCTCTCCTGCATGACCATATTGTTGAGCCAACCTCATATGACAATTGAACGATGTACGACCTTAAACCCTTCTACCCTGCTCCCAACTCCGGCAGACGGCACACCACACCGCTGCCTGCAAATAATCGAGCAGAAGACATTACCTAGGAAAGACCTCACGGATGTCCCCTTGGATAATGCCGAAGTGACACACTACATGGATGGCTCATGCAAAAGGGGCCCTGCAGGACAGAACCTAGTAGGATATGTAATAGTCTCTGATACTGAAGTTATAGAAGCAAAATCTTTACTGTATCATTTATCTGCACAGGCAGCAGAATTGATTGCTCTGACACGAGCATGTACCTTAGCAAAGAATAAGTGTGTAAACATCTTCACTGATAGTCAATACACTTTTTCCACTGTACATGTGTTTGCACAACAGTGGAAAAACTGAGGAATGATAACATCTACTGGCAAACCTATAAATCATGCGCAGCTTATTTTAGATCTCTTAGAATCCATTCAATTGCCTCGAAGGGTAGCTATTTGCAAATGTACAGCTAATACTAAACAACAAGACATAATTTCAAAAGGTAATGCGAGAGCTGATACAGCTGCAAAACAGGCAGCTACAGAGGTATTCTTTCTAGATAAGGAATTACAACCCTCTGAAACCTTGAATTTAGATATGTTAAAAATAATGCAGACACTCACTACATAAGCAGAAAAACAGCGATTGATAAGACGAGGAGCAATCCTCGAGAGGGGGTTGTACATCTCTAAGGTGGGAAAACCAATACTACCCTCTAGCTTGTTCCACTATGCAGCATTGTTGAGCCATGGGCAGTGCCATGTCTCAACAGGGGGGATTGTACAGCTGGTGAACCAGGTGTTCACAATGTACAGATTTACAAACTAGTCTAAAAAATGTTGTTTAATGTGTCAAATCTGTAACAAACACCATGCACAGTGAGGGAGTTTTCCCACACCACCATATCCGTTTCACACTATCTGTATGGATTTTATAGAACTAAACAAATGTGAAAACAAGAAGTACTGCCTTGTCATTATAGATATGTTCTCCAGGTGGGTGGAAGCTTTTCCAACCAAAAATCCGGATGCAGCTACAGTAGCAAAGGTACTTGTTAAGGAAATTATTCCTAGGTTTGGCATTCCGGATAGAATATATAGTGACAACGGTACGCACTTTGTAAATCAAACCATACAGCAGCTGAGTAAGTTTTTTGGTATTTCTCTCAAAAATCATTGTGCATATCATCCACAGTCTGCAGGGCTGGTTGAAAGGCATAATGGCATACTGAAAAGCAAACTAAGGAAATTGATAGCTTAAACAGGAAAAACCTGGCTATACTGTTTACCTTTAGCATTGTTGAGCATGAGAACTGTCCCTACAGCAAAAGGACTGACTCCTTTTGAAAAGTTGTATGGAAGGGCTTATTACACACCCCAGTGGAAACCCTTCACGTCATCAGACCAGGAGGCTGATTTTACACTAGCTGAATATATGAAAAAGTTGTTGAGTTCTAAACATCTGTTGCAGGTTAATTCTGTTTCAGGTCAGAAGCAAGCCGAAACCTCGGAAGTGACAGTGACGCCAGGAGACTGGGTGTGGATTAAAATTGTGAAGAGAAAAAACTGGGCATCACCAAAGTGGGAAGGTCCCTACCAGGTACTTCTGTCAACACCAACTGCAGTTAAGATCGCAGAGCGGGCTTCGTGGATCCATCTGACACACTGCAAGCTAGTAAAAGACTTCGAGTTGGGTAAAGATCTTACCTCTCCACCGGGACCCTAAGCACAAAGTCTGGCTACAAAGGAGGGGTCAGATCAATAGGAACTGTCTCGTCTCAACCCCAGTGAAGCAACCATCAGTGCTGAAGGTCCTATTAGGGAAGAGAGTAAGATCAACAGAACCCAAAATGAAGACTGATTTCCATCCATTTGGGAAGAATGCAGAAGATAAAGGCAATATGGAGCAACCATTCCCGCAGAAATATTACACGACCATCCTGTTGGCCATCATGATAACAGTAATCTTTTTGTTATGGCCGTTTCTCTTCTCTGCTACACAAGTAGAACTAAGTAAGCATGCAGAGTGGCACCTGAACTTCAATACTTACCAGGCAATCAAATATGTGTATGCTGAAACCTTCAATGTTTCGAATTGCTGGATCTGCACAGCTTTACCAACAGCATATGGGGGATTACTGCTAACTTCGGTTCCCCTAGGGGCTAATAAGACCTGGGAAAACCTAATTCATGACACATCGAATGTTACATCAGTAGATAAAGTAGCATTAAAATTGTCTATTCGTCAAAAGGGAACTGTGTGTTTTCATAAGAATGCTACAGTCAGGGTAGGATGGAGCCATTGCAATATAACAGTTCCTTATAGATGCTACACTAAACCTCATAACACCGGATCTTATTGCAATACAAACTATGATTCATTTTTTGAATTGATGCATAGAACAATTGAGGAAGTAAAACGTGATTCTGTTCTCTACAAACAACTGTCTATAATTGACAGAAAAATGTTTCATGCAAGACAAGTGTATGTTTATAGTAAAGTTACCACTAAAGTAGAAGACTGTTACTTTATATGCGGAAGAAAAGCATATAAATGGCTACCTGAAAACTGGTCCGGTAGCTGTTTTTTGGGGTACCTGGTTCCGGCCATATGACACACGGCAGTTTTACCTCAAGGAAAAATTCGGAATGTCCAAGAAATTAAGAAGCCTGCTAATCCAGTGGGACAAATCAATGCATCTTGTAAATAAAGTCATGACTTAGGCCCTGGAAATAACAAAGGACTATTGCACATGGATCTGGGTGATGACGTCATATCATGGGCAGGCATATTACCAGCATATGGAGCAATGAAATCGATCTGGGAGCTGAGAAATCTATCTAAACTTCTTGAAATAGTGCGTAATGCAACCTTTTCTGCCCTAGAATTGATAACCGATGAACTGACAGCCATGAGAACAGTGGTGCTTCAAAATCGCATGGCTCTTGACTTCACCCTAGCGGCGAAAGGAGGAACGTGCGCTTTATTCCAGGAGGAGTGCTGTTCATACATTCCTGACAACAAACATGAGATAGACAACCATCTTGAAGTAATTCAGCAGGTGTCGGCCATGACCAAACCAGGACCAAACCCATTGACGGACTTTTTCCAAAAATGGTTCGGGGGTTGGGGCAGCATCCTGATGAACATTCTGATTGCCATCTGTGTAGGAATAGCCTTACTGATGGTGTGTGGATGTTGCTGCATCCCCTGTCTGAAAGGACTAGTTAAGAATATAGTAGACATTTCAGTTTCAGAAACTTTATACCAAGATGCTGAATTCGAGGAATTACTTAAAACTGAAAAAATGCCTTCACAGTTCTAAACTGAATGACTCTCTAACTGCAAATCCTAAGTGGGAAATGGTTATGAGAAGAATAACTGTTTATGCTTGTTTTGAAGGTAGAATAAAGTATTAAAAGGGGGGGGGGGTGTTAAGAAAATGTATAACTGCAATGTGCAAGCTTAGATGCATTTAGGGTTAAAAAAGAAATTAATACGTTTATTCTGCTTGTTCTATGTGAAATATGTGCAGCTGCAGGAAACCAAGATAAGATAACAATTGACGCTTGAAAGTTTACCATGGTCAGCAGAATGTGTATTGAGGCCAGGGTTGTATCTTGACTTTGGGCAAATGTATCATATCAAGAACTGAACAGCTGAAATAATGTAAGAAACAAAGGATGGCTGAAATTAGCCCAAGGCCAGGTTGTTTTTCTCAAACATGTTTTGCAAGACAGCAATTTTCTGACCATGTCAGCAATAAATCAAACAATGTCTTCTTTCCTGCCCATGTCAGCAGTTAAACTAACAATATTTTCTTGTATACATGCAGAGAACTGTATAAGAATATCATGCTGAACCAAGGAAAATCAGACAAACCTTGTACCTACATGCTTTGTCTCCTTGCTGCAAGTAATAAAGGGTGCCTTACTTGAACCTTACGTGCATTGATCTTTGTGTTTTCTTTAACACTACCACAACAAGAGTGGTTCCTGGCCTAGGAATTGTATCTACTGGCTGTTTGGGCAGTTTTTCCCATCTCTTTCAACTTTATGGTTTAAAAGCCGCACTTGCGCTTGTTTTCCACCTTTCCTGTTACTAGCCTAGTCCAGATACAGAGTAGCTGTATCCAGGACTGTTGGTAAGCTTCTGAGCCCCACAAGCCTTTCTGTGTTGGAGGGAAGCCTTCTAGCTTATCAGTGAGAGTGGTAAGCACTAGGTAGCCTATCTACCACAAGAGCAGTGGTTCTGGCCCAGAAATTGTAGTTTATTGGCCGTTTGGGCAGTTTTTTTTCCATCTCTCTCAACTTTCTGGTTTTAAAGCCCGTGTTTGTGCTTGATCCCCACCTTTCTCGTAACTAGTCTAGTCCAAGTACAGATTTGCTGTATCCAGGACTGTTTGTAAGCTTCTGAGCCCCCCCAAACCTTTGTGTTGGAGTGTAGCCTTCTAGCTTATCAGTGGGAGTGGTAAGTACTAGGTAGCCTGTCTACCACAAGAGGAGTGGTTCTTGGCCCAGGAATTGTAGTTTATTGACCATTTGGGAAGTTGTCCATCTCTTTCAACTTTCTGGTTTAAAAGACCACATCTGCGCTTGTTTCCCATCTTTCCTGTAACTAACCTACTGGAAAGCACTAGAAAGCATTAAACTGATATAAGCCTTCTAGCTTAAAACAGAGACTTTGGAGTGATTGAGTATCAGTTTTCTGTATCTTCTTGCTGTACTTAACTGTTTTCCACATAAACACTGATTTTCCAGCACTTACTGTAATTTAAAAGCTTGTTTGTTTCACATATTGTACTTATTTGACTGCCTGCACTTTTAAAAAGTTGTTTTTTCTTTAAATAAATTGTTTAACCATTGTAGCCTGCACATTAAAGTGCGATAGCCTTTTCTGATCACTTGTAGTCGTTTAAAGCTGTTTTAAGTGTACTTTTTACTGTTTTTGCCTTATCTTTTCAAAACAAATAAATAAATACATTTCTTGTTTCCCGCCTTTCTAAGCTAGTATAGTCCAGTTTTCAGGCTAGTGCTGAATTCAGGGCATGGATAGAGGGAACTTTCTCTGTTCACCTGTGAGAGAGGGGAACTTTAAGCAGCCATCTGTCCCTGGAGGAGTGGTTCCAGCCCAGAAGTTAGTAGTTTAAAAAACGCATTGCATGGTTTTGTGTGCCGGGCAGCACCGGTTAGCTAGCGTTAAATTATTCCTAACTCCACTAAGTCTCCTCTTCAGTTTTTCACTTGAAACTAGTCTAACTCTCAACCTAAGCACTCAAAAAGCATCCTACAGTCCAGCACTTGCTCAGACCTAATAGCAAGCACTAATATACCCCAACACTTGACTGCCCAGCAGGGCAAGGCTCTTTATCCACCCATCACCAACCAAGCGACTAAGCAGCTCACCCTACTATTCAGGCATGACCAAAGGGCAACTTCAGTTGTACTCTCCAGTCCAGCTGGTGAATCTGGGTATCCTGAGGCAATGTTACAACTGCCTCATGTACACAGACAGCCCTCTCCTCCTACCACAAAACACTAACATATGTGAGAGATGCAATTATAAAGCCAAACTGGAGGCTAAGGTATCTCCACCCAAGACTGAAACAGACAGTCATGAGGAGAAGATTAACACTTGCACCACACCTCCAGCCTCACATAGACCTACTAAACCAGCACTGGCAAAAAATACACATAAATACACAAACTCATACTCAGAGGCTCTAAATAAAAACCTGCAAAAGCATCAGAGAGCTCCAAAGCAGACACCCACAAAACCTGCACCTCCCGTCATAAACCAGACAACACATAAAACACAAAATCAATGTGCTGTACAATCACAGCCCTTAAGGTGAAATAACATACCTAACACACTAGTAATAGGTGACTCAATAGTCAGGCACACTGACGCCCCACCCACTAGGCTGGACAAGGAGAAGGTTACTGTTAGCTGCCTGTCGGGAGCCAGAATCCGCCACATAACACAAGCATTCAGGTCACTCCAGAACAAGTACAAATATGACTCTTTCATTGTTCATGTTGGTGTGAACGACTTGAGCCATACCTCCCTGGACTACATGAAAAGAGACATGGAAGAGCTCTCTGATCATGTAGCCCAGGTGGGTATGACCCTGACCCTGAGTAGCATCCTGCCCTCATCAAGAATGATATCGTAGTATAAAGAAAAAAATATCAATTTCAACAATTGGCTAAGCTTCTTGTGTCATTCAAAGGGGATCCAGTGTCTGTCAGCCTGGGATGACATGCTAGACAAGCAAGCATTCATTTTCTATACATGACTAATGCTAACAGATAGAACAATAACCAAAACTGAACTTCTATGAATTGCCAGTGTACTTTTCACTCTGAATCACCTAATGTGCACCCAAATTTAAGTACCATTTGTGCCATACATAATTAATGAGGTTCATTAAAATTCCAGGTTTTGGAATCACATTATCTGCTGAGGGTTGGCATAAAAGTTAAGATGATAACCTTTCAGAGAAAAGGTACAATGTATGATTCTCACTTGGGATGTGTGGCTAGGCATAAAAAGGCCCATGTGGTCGCTAACCTAATACTAGCCTACAGGTAAAAAACTTTCTTACACTGTGAAGGACAATAACGAGGAAAAGAAAAGGCAAACACTACTACAAAACTCCTGAGGAAGGCATATTTGCCGAAAGCGCTTATCGGAAGACTGAGGACTGCTTGTTTTATGTTATATTCTTTTTTTTTTTTATTAAAGTTTTGATTTTATTATCAAGTTTTACTGCCGTGGTGGACAACAGGAGTTTTTTAGTAATACTAGCCTACGGTGGGAGGTTGATATAATGGTTAGGTGTTTACCTTACAAACACAAGGATTAGCGTTCAATTCTCACATTGGTTAACTGACTAGGCTTAAAATGGCCCTCAAGGGACATTAGCCTAGTACTAATCTATGAACCTATCAACCGTTTGTGCACCTCGGTGTAAATTAGCTACATGCAGTAGAACACTCAGGTGTACTGCGTAACTACCCAATAGGTATTGATAAATGGTACTAATTGTGGAATGTGCCTGTTATCTAGCAGCCCTGGATCCCTACAGTAAATGTGAGTATCCTACTTATACCTGAGCATCCCTACAGAAATTAAAGATATAGCTGTGTCCCATGTGTATATGTATATATATATATATATATATATATATATATATATATATATATATATATATATATATGTGTGTGTGTGTGTGTGTGTGTGTGTGTGTGTGTGTGTATGTGTATGTATGTATATATATATTTTATATATATATATATATATATATATATATATATATATATATATATATATATATATATATATATATATATAAATATATGATAGATTTTTTGGAACCATTACCTAGCTGTTGTGACAATTAGCTCATAGGGGTGATTAATTGGACATGTTAACTGCTGTCTTATAAGTGTTGCTTCAATTCCTATGTACTTCATATCTTTAATAAAATGTATAATATCTGTAATTATGACCTTATGTCCCTGTTGTGCATGGTTATGAATAACTGAGTTAATCATCAAATTCCTATGAATATTACCATATTCTGTAACGTTCTGCCCACATTAGCTTTTTACAGCAGAGTTAGTAAAGCAGTACCCATTTGCTTGACAAGATCACACGTTGGCTGTTAGAATATCATGGTCCTCACACATAACTTACTGTGTCCCTTATGTATAGTAACTTGTTTTTTCAGTTCACAGAAGCTCTATGATACATGACACTGTCCCACTGTCCAAGGAATTAATATTTCCATTACCGCTAATGTTTCTGAACACAGAGCTGACATGAATTAAGTTTTACAAACTCTTTATCTATGATTAGCACAAGTTCATACCTTGAAATCCTAAGCCATGATCCATATTAGTAGACCATCCCCCATACAGGTGATGTCATAAAACCAAGGGAGTAATTCAGTAAAGCTTACACTGAGCTAATCTCCATGTAAGCATACTGCCACGGCTTGAACATGGTGTTTAGAGCTTGTGCAATCCAGTATACAAGGCTGGGGGAGTGCATGAGCCTCCCAGCAATATTTCAGCACAGATGTGATGGAATAATGCAAATCACTTCATTTGCTGGTGAAAACCATGCAAATGAAGTGAATTTGCAATCCAGGAAGCAGACAGGCATCCGTGTTGAAGCCGTGTCTGCAGCAGAAATGTATGCGGTTAGTAACCATGTACATTTCTGCAAAAATAAAAATGGGGGCATGACAGTTTAAAGTAAAGCATGTATTATGTTCATTAGGCATGCCAATGGCCAGAACTATGGCCATTGGCATGCCAAAGTGTTGCAAAATTGCAAAAATTAAAAGGTTTTTTTTTTTTTTGGCAGATTTCGGCAGTTTAAGTGGAGTGCAGTGGGCTGCAAATGTGATCGTGCAGAAAAAAAAATAGTAAAAAGGCAATTAAATGTGAAACAGTAATTCTGTCATTATAGTGGGCAGCATGCAGACTCAGAACAATGACGGGTAAAAGTGGTTGCTAAGGACATAGACTCTGGTGTAGTGGCATAACTAGGGTATAAGCCAGTAGGGGTATGTAAATGAGCTGAATTTATTGAATAGCAAAATGGGAGACCATGTCCATGGGTGCCTAACCATGTAGGAATTATAATGCAGTGGTGTAAGCAGAAGAAGCAACTGACATAAAGGGGGTATGTCATGCTTGGTGTAAGCACATTGGAGCTCCGAGGCTTCTATTTGCACTCAGCTAAGCACATCTAAGCAAGGGGGTATGTCTGAGGCTGCTTAGCTGTGCTTAGCTGGTTCAAGAAATGATGAGCATGTTTATTTCCAGGGGAGGGCCTTTTCTGCTTAGCAATGCTTACACTAGCTAAAACAGTTTGCTTGGCATGCCGCAGGGCTTAAACACAATGGAAATAGAGGAAAAAAAAGGAAATAGTAGAATAAAGGAAATTAACTACAAATCACTAACACAGACTCTGCCACTCACAGTGGCCCATTCAAACCCCTCAATAATCTAGCTGGCAGGTGGAATGTATCATAGTCAGCCAATCACACAGGCAGCATCTGCAGCACACCAGTATAAAGTATGCAAACACCTTTCAATCTGGCTTTTCCTGCAAACTCTGCACCATTGGTGTACACACTTGGGAATTTTAACTGACAAAATGATAGGGACTGCTGCTGCTTTGCTACTTCTCTATGTGCTACTGACTGAGGCCGGTGATGAGGATAATGCTGACAACTGGCCCAGACAGAGGAGGATAAGAGTGTTCAGACCCAGGGTAACCTTCCAGGGGTTACATGAGCTGGAGATACTAGAACATTACAGGGTGGACAGGGACATACTTCAGCAACTCAATGAGCACTGCCGGCCTCACCTCAAACCCAGACCCAATAGAGGGGAACCCATCCCAGTTGAAACAAAGGAATGTGTAGCCTTAAGTATACTAGCTACAGGTACTTTCCAAAGATCTACTGGGGGCATCATAATGGTCTCACAGGCATCTGCATCCAGGGTACTCCACCAGTTCCTTGATGCCATTCTATCACATGCCGGTGAGCACATTTATTTCCCCAGCAGTTTTGAGGAGAGGACCAGCAATATGCATCTCTTCCACCATGTAGCAGACTACCCAAAGGTGCTGGGTGCGATAAACTGCACTCACGTTCACATCAAAGCACCACCCAGTGAAGACAGTAGAGTGTACATCAACCACAAGAGCTATCACTCCATCAACTGCCAAGTCATGTGCAATGCCCAGGGCATTATCATCAATGTGTGTGCTGGCAGCCCCGGCAGCTATCATGACTCTCACATCTGGTATGCCTCACAGCTGTACCAGGCATTTACCAGAGTGGACATCCCATACGGCCATCTTGTGGGGGATGCTGGCTATGCACTGGAACTGTGGATAAGTACACCCATCAGAAATGCACACACACCCACTGAAGGATGCCATAATGAGGTACACACACAAACTATGAGCATTATAGAGCATGTGTTTGGGATACTCAAGTCACGGTTCCACTGCCTTAACTTATCTGGTGGAGCCTTGCAATACTCTACAGCCACATGTGCACACATGTTCATAGTATGTGCCATGCTACACAATATGATTCTATGGAAACAGCTGCTGCAGGAACAACACATGGAAGGGGCACACAGCCCCCCATCATTGTCAAGGTTTCCACATGCACAGGGGGACTCAGAGTAGGACCCCCCTGAGTCTGGCCCTGTAGGCAGATGTAGGCATGCCCAGTACACCCTGGCCTTGGCAAAGAGGCAATGCATAGCACACACACTGACATCCTAGGGATCCAGGGACTGACACCTCTCTCTGACTTGCACACACAGCAAAATGGATGCCTCACACATCACACTACTTGTACCTTACCATGTATAGGCTGTGTACTGCCTACATCCAACAGAATCAGCCCTCAAGCACCATCTGTACAGCTACCGCAGGCACAAGGTAAGTCACTCTTCTTAACAATAGATGAATGGAGTAGTACATTTTGGTAGCATATCTAATGTATTGCTGCATGTATGCAAGGGAATGGGGTGGTCTACTGGGATAGCAGCAGACAACTGACAGCTATGTGGGACAACATGAAATGTCTGCCCAATACTGGCTTTTCCAGAGTATGCAGTAGTCCCCTAGGTGACAAAACTCACTGCAGTGTATGTGGAGAAATAATAAACTGGGGGGTCATAGGTCCCATGTATGGATGTCAATGTTGGGATCCCATACTCACCTCTCAGCCTCTCACAGCAAGTCAGCTGTAGAAAACCATAAAGAAATGTCCTGCAAAGCCCCACAAATAGGGACAATGATGAAATATTCCTCTTACAGGATTACACAGCAATATCACAGCAGGTTTTGTTGTTGTATGAAGTCTCTGAAAGGTAGGAAGTCTGAAACTGAAATGTCTCCCATTACATTCTAAGCTTTGGTCTTTAGTGATATGCCAGTACTCTCCAAGACAGGCACAACACTATGCTAAATGGAACCAAAAAGAAAAGCCAACATCTGCACAGTCTGTGCAAATGTGTACAGTTGACAGGTATGCCCCCCAACACACAGATGTCCTCATAGGAATGCAGTAACATGTATGTTTGAAGGGTAATAGCAGCAGAGCACACATTCCCAGGGCTGCCACAATCAATGTGATAACTTGTTGCATGTCCACAATATGCATGGGTCAATGAGCTATATATATGCGTGGTTAATACTGTCAGGAAGTGGGCAGCACTTACTCTTGGCTGTTCTGGCTTAGTGGCCTAGGTAAAGTACTGTGGTTGACAGGGTCCATGTTCCAAGACTTTCTGTGCAAACTATTTTGCATGCAGCTATACCTATGGTAGGAGTTGTACACACTGTCCAGAAGTCAATATCTTTCAGTGCAGGAAAGCTGGACAAGTCAGGGACAGGGGGACGCACATATGGACAGTACATAGCTTGGAGTCACTTACACAGTGCCTAGTAGAACAGCAGGTACCTGAAAGTCAGTGTACTGCCAGGTGTTAAATGGCTGTCACCTTACTGTGTCAGCACTGACCACAAGTCACTGGCCACCATAAATACCCCTGGAATGACAGGCTGTCACAGAAGGATCACAAGTATGCCTCGTATATCTCTTCTGCTTGCATTAACATTGCATTTGCCTGCCAAACTATGTGCCAAACAAGAAAGGTTCATGTCAAAACATCAATGGCAGACAGTGGAGAAGCAGACATCATACCCATAAGAAAAATCAAGCTTATACCAAACTGGTCTCCCAGCTGTCTATGTTTGCCAGAACATTATTAACACCCTGTCCCCATGTGTGGGTCTGTGTCTAACTGTCATATATGGGCCTGTACAGATGTCAGTCTGTGACAGGTTGACAGCTAGGGCCAACATGAAGCCTTATAATAACATAGCAGCACAAACCATCTGATGTATTATCATTATGGATCATCATGGATTATCATGGACCTCATTAACAGGGACATTGGCAAACTCCAAATACTTGACCCCACACAGTCTGCCTTTCTCAAGGGAAGGTATGTCAGTGAACTCTGGATGACTTCCCTGAGACAGCCAACAAAGGCATGGATGATGGACAGATGGTGCACTCTGGCCACTTTGACTTGGCCAAAGCCTTACACACTATTCCCCATGTGGCCATAGTACATGAACTCTGTCAACTAGTCAGCAATCCATATGTTACCAGATGGGTAGCAAACTGGTGCATTGATAGAACCCACATAATTATAATAGGGGTATCCAAGTCAAGCAGTACACCCATAATGAGGGGCATACCCCATAGATTGGTCTGGGGGCCTCTGGTATATGGGATATACTTCCCTGAGGTGCAGGCCAAAAACACTGGCCTATGGATGACCAAGTTGGCAGTTGACTGCAAGCTAGGAACAGTCATCAATACCCAAAGTGATGTGGATGTCCTACAACAGGGTGTCACCAAAATAAATGACTGCTGCCAGAAACATGGCATCAAGCTGAATGCCTGCATATGCATCATTATCTCTTTGGGGAGACCGACATCCCCACATATTATCACATTAACAACAATGTCCTACATACACAATCATTAGTGAGGCATTTGGCCACCCTGGTTGATAGCAACCTGAAGTCTGAGCACCATGTTGCTTCTGTTGTACAGAAAGCTTCATAGATGGGACAACACAAAAGTAAGAGTATCTCATCCAAGGACAAAGAGGTCATAAGATCCATGTATTCTAACCTTATAAGGGCAATTATTTTGTACAACGCCCCCTTCGGCATGTACCTCACAAAGCACATGCAGCAGCTGGAGAGACCACAGAGGTTCCTCACTGGATGAATCCAGGACCCCAAACACCTACCCTACACAGATAGGCTAAGAGCACTGTTCCTATAGTCAATTCCATACAGATTCTTCAGAGGTGACTTCTGTCTGGCATACAAGCAATCCAGACCCTGCCATGATGGGACTTTTGCACATCTGGAAGTCAATGCCCACTCAATCAACCTGTAGGCACAGCATCAACCTGGCCTGTGATATCAATAGGGCTTGTTGGTGTGACAGATACATGTCCCACAGACTCCCCCATCTGTGTAATACACTCCCTGTTCACATGAAGTTGAGTGCCTCAATACTGCTTGTGAAGTGCTCCCTGTATAAGTGCATGGGAAACAGAAAATACAGTCCTGTGATTCCACCTGTGTCTTTGCTGTACAGGGGCTCTTGATGCTGACATGTCTTAACATGGGCTACACTCTCATCTGTGAGGGTTATAAGGGATTCAGGGCCAATAGCCTAGTAACCTCATATCAACCTATCAACCTATAAACAAATGTCTGTCAGTGGTTCACCACATTACTCTCTATTGCTCTGCCTCTGACATACCTGGAATTCACAGTGCTATGTGAAATATATCACACATATAATGGACATCTCTGCTCAGTAGAATGCACTCTGTACCCACACCCATAACTTTCCACCTGTTAGAGCAAGAATTCTGGACAAGGTCATAAATAAAAGTGGAACAAAGGCCCAAAAATAGGGAATATATTTAAATATTGCTCTCACAAACTTAGAAAGTTGATGGAATAACAGGTTTTGCATTAGCATGAATTTTCTGCAGGTTATGAAGTCTGAAACTCAACTGTTCTGTCATTATTTTCTAACTTCAGTCTTTAATTATTTGCCACTAACTTGACAAAAAACAACAATTTTATGAAAAACAGACCAAAATTATGAGACAAACATCTGAACATTCTGCAAAAAACTGTACAGTTGAGCGGTATGAGTCACACCAGGATATGACTTTTCAGTTAAGAAGAATAACACACAAGTAGGTGATCTCCAGCCAATATATCAGTGAGGTGCTGGACTGTTTACACAGCTTCATCAGCTAATTGTCTGTAGCCACTCCTCTCAACTGGCTGGCTTGGGCAAGAATGTCTATAGTTTGGCTCATAATTTTGGTCTGTGCATCATACATCTCATATTTCTCAGGTAAATCACTGTGATGATCTCAGGATTTCTTTCAGTAAGTAATGGCACAATATATTTCAATGTCAGACATGAAAATGTCTGCTAAAACAAACCCTGTTACACTAGCAACTTTCCACATTAACAAGAGCAATATTTATAATATCTCCCTATGTTTGGGCCATTGCCCCACCATTTTGGCAGACCATCTCCAGATTCCTTGCATTAACAGGTTGAGAGGTATGGCTATAGCACACAAAACCCCGGACCGGAGTACAACTGTCTCTGGAATTGAGTCCCACTCTTACTATAGAAGGTCATAGTGACCATGCTCCTACACTTAGAGAATTACAGCCCATGGCTAAACCCACATCAGACCATATAACTGTATTGTGGATAGATGTCTTTGCATAAAGACAGTTATGTACACCTTAAATTACTCTAGCCACACACACCAGACAGGATTACCCTCAGCTAGCTGTAGGTGGCCCATATGTGATATATCTGCATCTGTTGCATGTGATACACAGACATATATATGGGCAACATAGGGACAGGGATACTCTGAAAGGCATAGGGTGATTTCCTGCTGTGGACAGTTGCATACCAGTTGTAAACATTTGAATGTGCCAGCATGAACATTGTGTAATAGTACTGACGTAGGGTTGTAATATCACATCACCTGCCTTTGTGTGTGTGTGTGTGTGTGTGTGTGTGTGTGTGTGTGTGTGTGTGTGTGTGTGTGTGTGTGTGTGTGTGTGTGTGTGTGTGTGTGTGTGTGTGTGTGTGTGTGTGTGTTTGTAGGTTAAAGTATTATGAGGCCTTTCCCACTCAGTACACTTCCTATTGCCCTACTTTACAAGATCTTCTGATGTCATTCACCTTAGAAGTACCTTTGGACAGCTGTTAACCCTGTAAGCTATGTTGTGCATGCAATAACTATGTAACAGTATAGTGCAAATAACTAGGTAGGCAGGGGTTCTAATCTCAGTTCTGGCAAATTTGTGTGTATGTTTGTAGGTTATTATTTTGAGGCCTTTCCAACCCAGTACACCTCCCATTGCCATACTTTACAAGGGCTGCTAATGTTATTCACCCTAGAAGTACTTTTGGGCAGCTCTCAGCCCTATAAGTTCTGTGGCATGTGCACAAGTAACTAGATTGGCAGAGGTTCTAATCTCAGTTCTGGCAAATGTGTGTGTGTGTGTGGGGGGGGGGGTATATGTATAAGTGTTGTAAGTGTGCATGTGTGTAAGTTAATATTTTGAGGCATTTCCCACCCAGTACACTTCCCATTGCCATACTTTACAAAGGCTGCTGATGTTATTCACCCTAGAAGTACCTTTGAACATCTGTCAACCCTATAAGTTCTGTGGTGTGTGCAATAACTACATAACAGTTTAGTACAAATAACTAGATAGCCAAGGGTTCTAATCTCAGCTTTGGCAAGTGTGTGTGTATGTTTGTAGGTTAAAGTGTTTTGAGGCCTTTCCCACCCAGTACACTTCTCATTGCCATACTTTACAAGAGCTGCTGATTTTATTCACCTTAGAAGTACCTTGGGGCACTCTTCAACCCTATAAGATCTGTTGCACATGCGATAACCGAGTAGCACTGTAGTACATAATTAGGTAGGTAGGGGTTCTAAACTCAGTACTGGCAGCTGTAAGATACTGTATTGTGTGATACCATTTTGAGGTGTGTTCCACCCAGTACACTTCCCATTTCCCTAGTTTACAAGGCCCGCTGATGTCATTCACCTTAGAAGTACCTTGGGACACTCTTCAACCATATAAGCTCTGTGGCATGTGCAATAACTGTGTGATGCTATAGTACAAATAATGAACTAGATTGGGGTTCTAATCCCAATACTAGTAACTATTGTATTGGGTGTGTTTGTCTGTGAAGCATATCCCCTGTGGCTGTTGTGTGTTTTGGTTAAACCATTTTAAGGCCTGTTGACTCCCTCCCCATGGCATTACTTTAAGGAGCAGTTAATGGCATCTGTCTTAAATGTACCATGTTAAACTATACAGGCCATACCAGTCATCTGTATAGATGTATGTGGAATATCCAGATGTTTGGAACCTATATGTGTGGTCTGTGTCCCCTAACAATGGGCATTTATGAGTAATCATAGCAAAATATGTCACAGTTACCATAGTGACAGACATGTCAGCATTAGACTTCATACCTGTCTGAGACATCATGCTAATACAAAGTCTGTTACTGTATCATTTGTCCAGGTATGTAAGGGCAATATATGAGACCAGTTGCTATTTTGGGTGTTTTATCCCACCATCCATGAAGGCATTCCCAAGATTACTTGTTGTAAGAGGTAGTAAGTTATGTCCCCAGCATATAATCTCTGTGGTGCATGTACATACAAGTGGATAAGTAGGGTTAGTAATCTATTGGCAACTGTGTATGTGTTTCTATGTGCATAGCCACTGTGGCTGTCTTTACTGTGTGTATGCAAGGGTTATACCATTCTGTGTGCCAATTCCACCCTCTTAACTATCCCATTGCCAACTTAGTTGCAGCCCCAACAGATGTCATCCACCTTACAAGCACAGTTACACAGTTTCTAACACAAAGGCACTGTGGTACATGCAATCGTCATATCACTGTGTACTGTACATAGATAGGTGAGTCATCTAATATGAGAAGTGTCAACTCTGTATGCATGTCCCCATGCAGCAGTGTATGTGTGTTTCACGTGGATCTACCATGTTAAGGGCCTCTGAGACCATCACTGGAAATCCTAACAGCCCCTGCCATTGTCACCCACTTGAATAGTAGTGGCAGACACTGCAACACTACATTACCTCTGTGGTGTTTCTGCTATGTATCTAGCAGCATTGTTTGTAAAACTGGGCAGGTAGAGGTTTGGCTATCAACAGGGGCAGGTCATGAATTTGTGTGTGTGGGTGTGTGTGTGTGTATGTACCAGCATACCTCTCAACCACTCACAGAAAGACATCTGGTTAAAGCCACATGGGAAGCTGGGACAACCAGCAAACATTGAGCACACCCTTCACATATTGCTGTAACACACAATGGTATGTGTTGTTATGTGACAATATCTGTCATTCATCTGCAATGTCAGTCTGTCATGATTTTCCAAAACGTTGGCCAGAAAACCACATGTTTATGACAAATTGAAAGAAATTATGTGTCAGGCTTCAGGACAATCTGCAGACATATGCAGAGGTCAAATGCAGAGGTACACATACCTCCCAAGCTCTTAGAGCAAGAAATATTTACAAAGCCATAGAAAATGGGGTGACAAAGGCTAAATAATAGGGACACGTCAAATATTGCTCCTACAAACTTATAAAGGTGATAGAATAACAGGTTTTGCATTAGCATCGATAGTCTAAAAGGTATGTAGTCTGCAACTCATAATGTCTGCCATTATTTTTTTACATCAACCCACAATGATTTGGCAATGATTTACCAAAAGAAACACAGGTTTTTGAGAAAATGGACCAAAAATATGAGGCAAGAATCTGGACATTCTGTGGAAATCTGTACAGTTTAGAGGTATGTCTGTACCACCCTGCAAGTTGCAGTCCATGTTTGTCAAGGTGTAACCTATGACAACAACTGAAACAGTGAAAAGAGATCCCAAGAATGTAGGACAAGAAACATGACATACAATTCTGTACTGACTGCACAGAGCAGTTATTGCACATCAGAAGCACCTTAATGTTATGACAAATAATGTAAGCTAAGGTAATGTCATGCAAAGAAGGTGTCATAGTAGCAAACCAGAGGAAGCCCTGTGTGTTGAAATTGCCATGGGCATGCTATGTGCTGCCAACTGTCACATTACTATAAGATGTGCCCTACACTCCACATTTGATAATATCACACACACATTGTGTGTTGCCTATGTGTGTGCAATATGTAGACATGTGAAGGTCCTGTGACTACCTTGTGTCTACAAGATAGGTGAATCTGTTGGGGTTAAAGTAATGGCTAGGCTTGTGATGGGCCTCAAGTAATATCCTCTGTATGTATGAGCCTGTGATACTACAGAACACCCAGGTGACATGTATGAAGGCTAGCCGGCTGTGTCAAGGGGTATGTATGCAAGGTCACACTGTCTGCCCCCAGTGTCCCTCACACACTGTTGCATGTATACACATGTGGTAAACATGTACATATACAGCTGTACCTTGGCTATTAAAAGGTCACTGTGTTTCCACTCTGCCATACTCATCATTGGTAATGTCAGCAGGCCCACAGCCTGCAGACACATAGACATCTGGAATACAAACAGAATGCAGTATGTGAGACTACAGTCAGTAAGCAGTACTAACAGCAATAATGCATCATGGCTAAAAAGGTACACACACTTTGATGTGTACCCATAACAATTGCCAGCAGACAGCACCTTACACAGCATTACATTACTACACTGTACTATATTTACCCTGTGCATCTGACCCATATTAGCATGTCTCTGCATAGATGGTATGGATAACAGGGATGTGGCACAGGTATCATCACATGCAATGGGTGTGGGTTTTCCAGAGGCCTAGGCTGGGCCATATGGTTGACATCATGTGTGTGTGTGCCTGGGGGGGTGGTGTTCAACTGGGCTGTGCAGAGGAGCTGTGTGTGTCTGGTGGTGGCCTGCCTGTGATAGAGATGTGTGAGTGTTTGTGTGATGCCTGTGCACTGGTCCAGCAATTAAGGGGCCTCAATCCTCACCACTAACACCAGTGAGGGGCATCCATATAGGGAAAGGATAATAAATATACACATAGCAAAGAACAATTTCCCTTAAGAGCACACAGAGATCACAGTCAGTCTGGGGCTGGTTTCTCCCTTTCTCTCCAGGTCCTCAATAAGACTCCCCACTGGCACAGCTATAGCCTCCAGATCTTCGCCTAGTGGGCAAGCTAAAACCTCCAGCACCCTCTCTGTCCAACCAGTGCTTCATGTCCCTGCCCAAGTAGCTGACACACACACACACACACACACACACACACACACACACACACACACACACACACACACACACACACACACACACTTTGAGATAAGAGTTATATACAACCACACAGACACTCCTAGGGAAGGCTGGCACAGGTTCTCTAGCTGTGCCCCTTTGACCCAGACTATATGGTAGAAATCACTGCCACCACCCAGCTAATATTTATCAGCTACTCAAAGGCCCTTATGAAAGGGTGTCCACTTATACTGTGCAATATTATTATCTAAATGGTAAGTGTGATTGAACAGTTAAGACCTATTTGGAGTGACTTGGTACAGTATCACTATGTACATACAATGTACTCTTAGAGCTTAAATTATCTCTACACAAAACATCCACAGTTGAAAGGTTTAAAAATATTTAATAATAAATAATAAAAACACAAGACAATACTTTTTACTACACAGTGCCAGTCAAGAGTTCAGGAATCACAGAGAAATACTTAAAATAATACAGTAGAAAAGTTCTGACATCACAGAATAACAAACTATTCTAATCTTCTTATTTCCTAGCTATATGTAAGAGAAAACACAGTTCTAAAATCCTACTTACATATGGACACAGGCAGAGTGGTGAGTTGGATGTTCTCAAGACAAATGCTCTAATGCTCTCATTCTTTCTGTCCTTAAATTGATAACACAGTACTACTGATTCATTTTAGATTACATAATTTCTTTCTGGTTCCCAAGCTAATAGATTCTCAGAGGTTAATAGCCCTTTTGATCTTGCAGCTGGTCAGGAACCAGAGCAATAAAAGAAATTATGCATGCAAATTCTAGCCACTAACTCTGGCCTCAAAACAATAAGCAGACTGCCTTTATTTAGAAATCTCGGCTCCGAGTTTTGACATCAAAGAATTGACTTATCAGCTTTGTTACAGCAGAGTGCACTGTTGTTTTTTGCAGTTCCACACTTAATACCATTTTTCCCATTTAAGAGAACAAGCCTGTGGTTTATATTAATATTTACAAATGACAGAAGTATCTACAAAATTCTATCTAGGTAGGCTGGCAGCCTTCACCTATCTTCACAGTTTGTATGCATACAGTCAAGCCATGTGGTTGCCCTACACAGAAGTATGTTGGACAGCCATTGACTGTACATGGCAGGATGTACAGTTCACCATCTCTGGGCAATGGACATGGGAATTGGTTCTGCCAGGAGTCTCATTGGCACCACCAGTCCCAAGGCCAGATGCAGTACTACTCCCTGATGGTGACTGCTGTCTGTTGGATCCATGTCCCTGAAGGGACCAACCAGGATCACGTGCCCATGGCCTGCTCAGTACACCCTCCCTTTGTAGTGCTGGTGGTACTGCACTATGGGAGTATGAATGTGCATAGCCATGTGGACTCTCAGCTGATCTTGTTGCTGACCTACATCCACATGGCCAACATCCTACTCCCACAACATGCTCAAGCAAAGACATTGCACAGTCAAGCAATAACAATGTCTCACCCCACCATCTATCCACGACATCAGCATAATAATGTATGGCATCACCAAGGCCATGGAGGTCATCGTGCATGGCAGGAAATGTTGAAATGTTGCATTCATGACTCTGGGCATCTGGAATATGACTGTGCCTCCATGATGGACAAAAACATGCATCTGGTGACACCTGCTGTAATATTTACAAATGACAGAATTATCTACAAAATTCTATCTAGGTAGGCTGGCAGCCTTCACCTATCTTCACAGTTTGTATGCATACAGTCAAGCCATGTGGTTGCCCTACACAGAGGTATGTTGGACAGCCATGGATCGTACATGGCAGGATGTACAGTTCACCATCTCTGGGCAATGGACATGGGAATTGGTTCTGCCAGGAGTCTCAATGGCACCACCAGTCCCAAGGCCAGATGCAGTACTACTCCCTGATGGTGACTGCTGTCTGTTCGATCCATGTCCCTGAAGGGACCGACCAGGACCACGTGCCCATGGCCTGCTCAGTACACCCTCCCTTTGTAGTGCTGGTGGTACTGCACTATGGGAGTATGAATGTGTATAGCCATGTGGACTCTCAGCTGATCTTGTTGCTGACCTACATCCACATGGCCAACATCCTACTCCCACAACATGCTCAATCAAAGACATTTCACAGTCAAGCAATAACAATGTCTCACCCCACCATCTATCCACGACATCAGCATAATAATGTATGGCATCACCAAGGCCATGGAGGTCATCATGCATGGCAGGAAATGTTGAAATGTTGCATTCATGACTCTGGGCATCTGGAATATGACTGTGCCTCCATGATGGACAAAAACATGCATCTGGTGACACCTGCTGTGACACTTGTGACAGAGGCTTGATGGGCAGCAGCCCTCCTTCGAGCACCCCTGTCCATCTGCCTGTGTGGGACCTCACCTGCTCTCTGCCTATGGCTAGTGTCTACACTCACACTTGCGATAGTCACCACACTAGCCTGTTCCATGCCACCACCCTCCAACTCTCCATTGTGTGTGGCTGCTGTGGACTGGATATGTGCGGGCATACTGACTGTGTGCGGGGAAATTGTGGATGAAAGTGGGATACCAACCAATGGCACAGATTCAGCCCCCGACAACCCCACTATGACCACCATCATCATCAGAGTCCGCAAAGATACTAACATCAGGTTGTGAGGGGGAGAGACACCAACCCCCATGTTTACCTATGAGGAGAAGACAACATATGTAAATTAATGTACTCCTTGAAGGCTTTTTGCCGAAGCGCTGGGCAGGTGAATAAATCTTGTCGACTGGTTCCGGTATTTTCTGCTTGAATATTTTTTGTGGTTGTTTGTACATATGTAAATTAATACCTACACTATAATGTTTGCTGATACATACACACTCACAATGCAGGGGGTGTGTGACAGTACCTGTCACACACCCCCTGCATTTATTTCAAGTCCTAATACCTATTTCAGTGTCCACAGACACTGGTTCTACTGTTATCGGTTGCTTTCAGTGTCCGTGGAAACTAAAAGCATTTAATAAGTACCGTATGGCACTTTGACAGTGCACAGGGCATGTTGGATCTGCGACCATTACTGCAACGCACCCCCTGCACTCATTCAGTGTTCATGTCTGCAGATCCATCTCAGTACCACTCCTTCATTAATATGAAAGTCGTGCTGCTGAGAAGGGGATGCAGACGTGAACACCATTTACTCCATGTAGGAATAACACTATTCCTATACAGAGTTTATTGAATCTAGGGGCAAGTCTTTTCATTGCACTTATAACATGCATTTTCCATCAAGGTGGAATAGCTAGGCAGGTAGTTGCCAATGCTGGAGTTTGGATATACATTGTAGTTGTAGGTTTTCATTTCATAACCTCCAATTTGTGTTCAAAGATGTTAAAACCTGTATGTAACCTTGAAAAACATGTCTGGTGATTATCTAATATTCTTCATGATTAAATTCTCTAGAAACTGTTCTGAGCAATGTATAGCACTGTTATTTGAAGAATACATCATTCATAGTTTCTCTTTTCTGTTTTCAGGTGATAAAGATTGGACCAGAAACCACACCCAAAGCATCACATGGATGCAAGTAGAATGTTTCCTTGTAAATTATTAAACAGTTCACATTCTGTAAGTCTTTTTATATGACATAACTGCCTAAATAACAACTGGCTTCCCAAGGATCCCTATATGGAGATCGAGGCTGAGCCATTTATTTTATTACACAATCACATCTGTAGCTCATTAAATATCTGGAATGTCAATCCACGACCCTGGTCTCTGTATACAACAGGTGTAGAATTCAAGTAAGAATAATGTACAATGCCAGACTTAGCAGACATGTACTACATGGAGCACGGTGCTTACACTCCAGTATCATAAAAGAGGCAAACTAATTAAGCACTCCTCTAGTTTGAGACCCAGCCTTAACAACTGTTAACCATCCCTGCTTTAGCTGTTGAGTAACATGCTAGACAGTAAACCCTGCCAGCACTGGCCAGCAAACTACAGCAGCAAAATTAAAAACAGATTTCTTTCTGCCTGTTGCTTGTGCCAGCAATCTGTCTCTGGCTTTCTTTCCTTAACATTAGATGTGCTACTCTGGATTTTGACAGTGCTTGCTAAGTGTTTTATGGCTTTGAAGGCCATAAAAACATATTGCACTTTTTTCTGTAACTACTAATACAAAGAGCAGATGAAGCTCTGTGTACTACAAGGAATTATGATTGGGTCTCCAATACTAAACCTATGTTATGTGTTCTCGACATGGATGTCAAGACTCGTTTCCCAGGCTTCACTCTGGAGGTCCCAGACTAAATGGACATGTAGTGAATAATTAATGGGCAACAATTAACACACTCATCATTACACAGTAATATGCAGAAGACAAAAATATTCATCATCTGTAGTACAATACAGAGTCAAAGCTATAAACATGGCAATACTATTAAAAATATATCAGTATACAGGGAAGAACATGATTACACTATTTCATCAATATAAGTTCCTCAGAACCTATGTATTATCTGCCAAAACTCATATAGCTAATTCTGTAGGCCAGGAAACAGTAACAAAAGAATAAATCTGAAGTACATGACGTTTCCAGTGCTATATAGACAAATTGATTAGAAAGCATGTGATGTGTATCAGTAACTTGTCTGTTATAAAAGACAGTGGCAGAAAGCAATTTATATTCTTGTACCACTGACACAAAATTGTAGAATATGCTTTTATGGTTGGAAATAATTACAAGGCCAAATGTATTTCTAATCACAGCATTAGTCATATACCCAGGATAAGACATAGATGCCTTCACATGTCATGCATTGCTAGTTGGTCACAGTAAAAAGTTTAGATATTTTTCATAAATAAATGTCCTGTTAATGTCAATTACTGCACAATATAATTTTCTAATAAAGCAATAATGAGAAGTACCCCAAAAGTTATTGATTGCTAAAATAATTTGTCCTAACAGTTTTACTTCGTAACTCATTCAACAGTGCACTAAAAAGAGGTTATCATTAAATATCTAAGTGCAAAAATGGCAAAAAAAAATGTATTTTAAAGAAAAAAGTAATGCCAGTGTCTGGGTAAACTGTCAATTGCTATTAGTTAATCAAGGAAATAGTTCTGTGAAGAAAAAGTACTTTTAATGACAAAGCACCATGAACCCTGGAACTAAATCAGTTCTTGTACATTATAACTGCAAGCGATTCCTGGAAGCTGAATGATGCATGTTATATTCACTGATTGCTTCATTACTACTTATTTAGGATACTGAATCTTACATAGCGTTGCAGTTACATATTTGCCTTATCTAATCATATAAAATTCATTTTAAATCTTTCTAAAAGCTTTATGTAAAATTGCAAACATTGACACTAGCTAACAGTCTTGGAGTACATGAGTCATCCTGTTCTCTATTCTCAAGTGTCTCCCTCAAATTAATCACACTCTAGTTCTCTTTTGTCATGTGCAAAAGACCTTTCCATAAATTTAGCCCTACTGCAAGGAACAGATTACCCATACAAATTACTGCTTTGTATAATCTCACCAATTTAAAAAAAAATCTGAAGGATTACCTAATTAAGGGATATAAATACATATGCTTACATGATTCTGGTTAGTTATGCTTTATTATTTCCTTGTGTGAGTGTGTGTGTGTGTGTGTGTGTGTGTGTGTGTGTGTGTGTGTGTGTGTGTGTGTGTGTGTCATTATCAAAATGTTCTTTACCTTCCAGTTAACAATTATGGAAAAAATAAATAATTTATTTATTATTTGTTTATTTACATTTGTTGACTGGGAGAGTCCGACTGGACACAGGTCCATTTTCAGCAGAGGCCCGGGGAGAAAAGCTCCACATTAAGTATTACTTGCATTATATAGTTAAAAAACATAGCATTTAAATATAGACATTAATCCAGCTAAGGACACAGTACCTTTAAACTACAACAAAAAGAAAAAAAAAAGAAAAAAATCTTGCTTTTTTCCCAATTTCTGAAAGTTAAGAAAGTTCAGTTACAGATTTGCTGTTCTGAACTGTTTGGAAGTTTCTAGAAGGCCAGTGCTTGCTTGGGTTAAGGGAAGTCTCTGTTTCACCAGTGGGAGTGGTTAACACTGAACAGCCTGCCTGTCCCTGGAGGAGTGGTTACTACCTAGAAGCTGTAGTTTTATTGGCCATTTTGGGTCAATTCTAAACTCCTTGATCTGTCTCTCTTAAAACCCGGCTGCCTTGTGGTTTTGGCATCTTTTCAGGCTTGCTAATTGTTGCTGAAGCACCTACCAAGGGGAGAAAATGCTGAGAGAAGAAAAGGAGCCACTTTTGTGATTTTAAGTATTTTCTTCTGATTTTTTGTTAAGTTTTACTGCTTTGCCGCCTACTTTTTGGCATTTTCCGGCTTGCTAAAGTTTATATCTGTAACAGTAACAGTACATGGAACACATCTAGAGCCTGTTTACTGCATTTCCTGTGTTGCACTTAATTTAAAATAGTTTTTTTCTCTAAAACTGCATTTTACCTGGTTTTGGCCTAGCACTCAAATGTGGGGTCATTTATTGCACTGCTGTGATTATTTTGCTGCTTGTGTAGCTCTGCTACCTTTAAACTACAAAAAGAAAAAGAAAAATCTTGCTTTTTCCCACTTTCTGAAAGTTAAGAAAGTTCAGTTACAGATTTGCTGTTCTGAACTGTTTGGAAGTTTCTAGAAGGCCAGTGCTTGCTTGGGCTAAAGGGAAGTCTCTGTGTTCACCAATGGGAGTGGTTAACACTGAACAGTCTGCCTGTCCCTGGAGGAGTGGTTACTACCTAGAAGCTGTAGTTTTATTGGCCATTTTGGGTCATTTCTAAACTCCTTGATCTGTCTCTCTTAAAACCTGGCTGCCTCGTGGTTTTGGCATCTTTTCAGGCTTGCTAGTTGTTGCTGAAGCACCTACCAAGGGGAGAAAATGCTGAGAGAAGAAAAGGAGCCACTTTTGTGATTTTAAGTATTTTCTTCTGATATTTTGTTAAGTTTTACTGCTTTGCCGCCTACTTTTTGGCATTTTCCTGCTTGCTAAAGTTTATATCTGTAACAGTAACAGTACTTGGAACACATCTAGAGCCTGTTTACTGCATTTCCTGTGTTGCACTTAATTTAAAATCGTTTTTTTCTCTAAAACTGCATTTTACCTGATTTTGGCCTAGCACTCAAGTGTGGGGTCATTTATTGCACTGTTGTGATTATTTTGCTGCTTGTGTATCTCTGCTACTTTTAAACTACAGCAAAAAGAAAAATAAAAAAATCGTGCTTTTTTCCCACTTTCTGAAAGTTAAGAAAGTTAATTTACAGATTTGCTGTTCTGAACTGTTTGTAAGTTTCTAGAAGGCCAGTGCTTGCAATGGCTAAAGGGAAGTCTCTGTGTTCACCAGTGGGAGTGGTTAACACTGAACAGTCTGCCTGTCCCTGGAGGAGTGGTTACTACCTAGAAGCTGTAGTTTTATTGGCCATTTTGGGTCAATTCTAAACTCCTTGATCTGTCTCTCTTAAAACCCGGCTGCCTCATGGTTTTGGCATCTTTTCAGGCGTGCTAGTTGTTGCTGAAGCATCTACCAAGGGGAGAAAACACTGAGAGAAGAAAAGGAGCCACTTTTGTGATTTTAAGTATTTTCTTCTGATATTTTGTTAAGTTTTACTGCTTTGCCGCCAACTTTTGGCATTTTCTTGCTTGCTAAAGTTTATAACTGTAACAGTAACAGTACTTGGAACACATCTAGAGCCTATTTACTGCATTTCCTGTGTTGCACTTAATTTAAAATCGTTTTTTTCTCTAAAACTGCATTTTACCTGATTTTGGCCTAGCACTCAAGTGTGGGGTTGTTTATTGCACTGTTGTGATTATTTTGCTGCTTGTGTATCTCTGCTACTTTTAAACTACAGCAAAAAGAAAAAAAAACAAAAAAAATTTGCTTTTTTCCCACTTTCTGAAAGTTAAGAAAGTTCAGTTACAGTTGCTGTTCTGAACTGTTTGGAAGTTTCTAGAAGGCCAGTGCTTGCGTGGGCTAAAGGGAAGTCTCTGTGTTCACCAGTGGGAGTGGTTAACACTGAACAGTCTGCCTGTCCCTGGAGGAGTGGTTACTACCTAGAAACTGTAGTTTTATTGGCCATTTTGGGTCAATTCTAAACTCCTTGATCTGTCTCTCTTAAAACCCGGCTGCCTCATGGTTTTGGCATCTTTTCAGGCTTGCTAGTTGTTGCTGAAGCACCTACCAAGGGGAGAAAATGCTGAGAGAAGAAAAGGAGCCACTTTTGTGATTTTAAGTATTTTCTTCTGATATTTTTTTTAAGTTTTACTGCTTTGCCGCCTACTTTTTGGCATTTTCCGGCTTGCTAAAGTTTATATCTGTAACAGTAACAGTACTTGGAACACATCTAGAGCCTGTTTACTGCATTTCCTGTGTTGCACTTAATTTAAAATAGTTTTTTTTCTCTAAAACTGCATTTTACCTAATTTTGGCCTAGTACTCAAGTGTGTGGTCATTTATTGCACTGTTGTGATTATTTTGCTGCTTGTGTATCTCTGCTACCTTTAAACTACAACAAAAAGAAAAAAAAATCTTGCTTTTTTCCCACTTTCTGAAAGTTAAGAAAGTTCAGTTACAGATTTGCTGTTCTGAACTGTTTGGAAGTTTCTAGGAGGCCAGTGCTTGCGTGGGCTAAAGGAAAGTCTCTGTGTTCACCAGTGGGAGTGGTTAAAACTGAACAGCCTGCCTGTCCCTGGAGGAGTGGTTACTACCTAGAAGCTGTAGTTTTATTGGCCATTTTGGGTCAATTCTAAACTCCTTGATCTCTCTCTCTTAAAACCTTACAACTCTCTTTTTGCGAGGTTTTGCTCACTGAGCAGTGCCGGGCAGTGCCGCCTAAACAGGTTTAAACTATTCCAGGCTCCACAAAGTTTGCTCTTCACTTTTTCCCTTAGAATTGTTCAAACTCTCAAAGTAATCACTCTATTCTCTTTGTAAAGCCCTGCACTTGCTCAGCTCTTATAAGGAAACACTAACTAACTAAAGCACTACACCCTCCTTGACTTCTCATAAGTATTAGGCTCCTGATTGGTCCTTCCTGATCAAGTGAAAAATCAATTCCCTTCCCTAATCTGATCAGTAAAAAAACAGTTCCCTATACTAATCTGGTATGTCCAAGGGTCAGTTTCAAGGTTACTCTCCAGTCCAGCTGGTGAATCTGGGAATTTTGAGGCAATGTTACAATTGCCTTATATACACAGACAATCCTCTCCTCCTTCCAACAAACTCTAATACATGTGAGAGATGCAGTTACACAGCCAAACTGGAGGCAGAGCTCTCTCAACCCAAGACTGGCACAGTCAGTTAGGAGGAAAAGGTAACCACCCACACTACAAATCCAGTCTCACACAGACCTATTGCATCTGTATACCCAACACATAAACACACAAAAACATACCCGGAGGGTTTAAATAAAAATCTGCCTAAACAGCAAAGACCTCCTAAGCAGATATGCAAGCAACAGCCACCCCTCAACAATACCCACCAATCACATATCTCACAAAATCAGTATGCCTCACAGTCACAGCCCTTAAGGCCAAACAACACACCAAATACACTTGTTATAGGGGACTCTATTGTTCGGCACACTGACGTCCCACTCACCAGACTGAACAAGGAGAAGGTCACTGTAAGCTGCCTGTTGGGTGCCAGGATCCGCCATATAATGCAAGCACAAAGGTCACTCCAAAGCAAGTACAAGTATGACTCCGTCATTGTCCATGCTGGTGTGAATGACCTGTAACGTACCTCCCTGGACTACATGAAAAGAGACATAGAGGAGCACTCTGACCATGTAGCCCATGCTGGGATGACCCTGACCTTGAGCAGCATCTTGCCTTCACCAAGAATGATGCCACAGTATAATGACAAAATGATCAGTTTCAACAATTGGCTAAAGTATTGGTGTCATTCAAAGGGGATCCAGTGTCTGTCAGCCTGGGATGACATGCTCGACAAGCCATGTTGCTTCGCTAGGGACGGCTTGCACCTGTCACCCTTAGGCTTTCGTATACTGGCCAAGGCTCTTGCCACCACCATAGTACCTTTTTTAGGCAAGGCTCAAAGGACAAACCCACCTCCATAGACAACCCAAAAATAGAAAAACTAAAGGTAATGCTACTCAATGCCAGAAGTCTAAACTTCAAGATGCACGCACTCGAGGCTCTCCTCAGTATGGAGAAAATCAATGTCTGTGCAGTAACAGAAACCTGGTTCAAGGCTCCTGAGAGCACCCCAGCACTACCAGGTTATAACTCATACCATGCATTTTGGCCCCAAAACTCGGACCGAAGCACAAAAGGAGGGGGAGTATCTATATTCATCAAAGATACCTACACCTCCAGGTTAGTGGCACTGCACGAAGCATCGGAAACCATCCATGTGCAACTAACAGCGGGCAAAACTGCCTTTCAGTTTGTAGCCTGCTACAGAACACCCTCCCTGTTACAGGAACCCCACTTGGCATTCCCGAGAACACTGGAGAATATGAAGGTCTCTCCAAACACAATGTTATTGGATGACTTCAACTACCCAAACATTGACTGGGAAAACTACTCAAGCCCAAACACCCTCGCCCAACGGTTCCTTGAATTTATAAACTCTAACACAATGGAACAACTGGTCACCACTCCCACAAGAGGGAACAATGTATTGGACCTGTTTATCACCAACATGGGGACTCTATGTTCCACACCAGAGGTAAACCCCTCATTGGTAAGATCAGACCATAAACAAATTTCCCTGGACATCCATATCCTGTCCCCACCCCCAGCCAAGGAAATCACTGTAAAGAATTTCTCAAAAGCCAACTTTGCACTTCTCAAGACTGAGGTGGAATCCTTCAAAGCCCCTGGGCCAGAGGATAATACAGCCCAATCCATAGAATCCTTTACAAATGCATTCTATGAGCACCTGCAGGAATGCATGGATCATGCTATCCCAAATAAAACCAAGACTCACTCCTCCAAAAACAGGAGACCAGTCTGGTGGACCCCAGCCATAAATAAGCAATACAACAGAAGGAGGAAGCTACTACATGACAGAGCAAAATCCCAAAAAGGGAAGGCATCTCTGATCAGTATTAGCAAGAAACTTTGATCCCTCATAAAATCATCAAAGGCCAGTTTCAAAACAAAAATTGCCCTAGACACTAAAGATAATAATAAGGCCTCCTTTAGTTATGTCAGGAACATGGGCGGAAACTCCCAGATATGCTCTGAATTGTTGCATAATGGTACAAAATTTACCGAACCTACAGACATAGCCAACATCCTGGCAGACAGATTCAGCGCAAACTTCTCCCCCCCTTCCGCCCCAAAGGAGCAAATGCCTATCCCAACTGCATGTAACCTCCCTGACATCACAGATGCACAGGTGAAAGCTGCCCTCTCCAAAGCAAAAAAACACAGCATCTATGGGACCGGAAGGTGTCCCAGGCTGTGTCTTACACGAGCTCCAAGAAAAACTGAACCCTCACATTAAGTCATGTTCAAACTTAGCCTTACTACAGGATATGTACCCAAAGAATGGCATACAGCTACAGTGGTCCCACTCCACAAAGGTGGTGCCACAACGGACCCCGGAAACTATTGCCTCATAAGCCTGACTAGTCTGGTCTGTAAAGCTATGGAGTGTATTATCATGGAACTCATAAACAAAGACATTGGGAGCCTCCAGACACTAGACCTTACCCAAACCGGCTTTGTTAAGGGCAGATCTTGCCTCTTAAACCTAGCTGATTTCTTTGAAACAGTTACCAAAGCCATAGATGAGGGCAAGGTAGTCCACACAGCCTACCTGGACCTCTCAAAAGCCTTTGACACAATACCCCACTTGGGCATCATAAATAAGCTTACCAACTTAAATATCAACCCCTATATCACAAGATGGGTTGCAAACTGGCTCAGAGATAGAACCCACATGGTCAGAATCACAGGTGCCATGTCCGAATCCAAACCAGTTACAAGTGGCGTCCCACAGGGCTCAGTTCTGGGACCTCTCTTGTTTGGTATATACTTCTCTGAGGTTCAAGCTAACATGGGGGGATTATGGCTGACAAAGTTCACAGATAACTGCAAACTGGGGGCCATAACCGAATTTCCAGCTGACACAAGCATCCTCCAAAAGGGTCTCACAGAGACGGATGCTTGGTGCCAGAGCCACGGCCTCAAGCTAAATGCTAAAAAGTGCATAGTCAACCCCTTTGGGAAAAACAAGGTGTCCACAAATTACCACATAGGTGGTAATCCATTAAGTACGGAAGAAGTAATTAGAGATTTGGGGACCAACGTAGATAGTAATCTCTCCTTTGATAATCACGCTGCCAAAGTGGTTAGAAAGACATTCTATATAGCCCACCTTATCATGAAAGGGTTTGCATCTCGATCAAGAGAGGTCATTGTGCCCCTCTACTCATCACTCATCAGGCCCATAATTGAATACAATGCCCCTTTTGGGATGTACCTTACCCGACACCTGCAGCAACTGGAGAGACCCCAAAAGTACCTCACCAAGAGGATCATGAGCTACAAACACTTGTCCTACACAGCTCGACTAAAGAAACTCCAGCTCTACTCAGTTGCTTACCGCCTACTCAGAGGCGATCTATGCCTGATGTACAAAGCCATGTCAAACCCAGAATTAATGGACATGCTCCGCCTCAAAAAATCCAAGTCCCTTAGAGCTACATGCTCCAGGGACCTAAACCTCAGCACAAAAATAAATAGGACATGCTGGAGGGACAGATTCATTTTCCAGAGGCTCCCCCTCACTCTGGAATATAATCCCAATTCATGTTAGACATAGCCCCTCGCTGACCCTCTTCAAGTGAAATCTGGATGCGTGGGAAATTGCAAATTCACCCCTGGGATCTCTTCTGTGTCCCTGCTAGACAGAGGTACAGTAAACTAATTTTAAAAGGGTACCTTCTGTGACCTACTTTACAGAGGCACAGTAAGCTAATCTAATAGGGAGGCGGAAGCCAGATACACTCTGGCTAGGCTTATAAATGCCCTAGGGCAGATAGCCTAGTATCTACCTATGAACCTATGAACCTATGAACCTAAGACAAGAATAAAACAGATTTAAAACAGCTGTAGAACATAGTACAATTTTAAAATATAAATTAAATATAAATTTTAATGAATCTGTATAATGCATACAAGTCAGTTTCACACTTGGTTTTCAACTACTGCTCTGAATATACTTTTTTATTTTTTGGCACAGTATTGATAGTTTTAAAGTAGTGCGGTCTTGGTTGGGTCAGTATCTTTAAGCTGAGGACTCTACAGTGTTTTAAGGGTTTATTTTAAATGATAGTTTCAGGTCCAGTTTGCTTTAACCCTATTTTCTATTTGACTACTTATGTTTCATTCAGTCTTCCTTTTTTCCTAATTAGTTTTTTTATCGGTTTATTGGTTTGTTTATTGTCTGTTTGTCTGATTGCTTATTTATTTCTTTTACTTTTCTTTCTAGGCATTGAATTTATGGATGATTGGTTTATATTTCAGAGTGAAGTTTGTGTCTTAATAGTGTGTTATTTCTTAATGCATTTAAAATTGATTGTATGACAATGATAGTGTTTTAATATTTTATTAGGGTTATATTGTTTAGTAGTGTGTGTGTGTGTGTGTGTGTGTGTGTGTGTGTGTGTGTGTGTGTGTTTGATGATCTCAACTTGGTTTGCTTTCTTTTTTAGTATGTAGATTAATTACAGGTTTTTTTTGGTTTCCAACAATGGTGCCATTCCTATTTATTTTTTTTCTTTTAATTTTTCATTTCTGTGTGGGGAATTGTTTTAGGTAGGACATGTTGTCATGTGTGTGTGTGTGTGTGTGTGTGTGTGTGTGTGTGTGTGTGTGTGTGTGTGTGTGTGCGCATTCATGTGTGCATGTATTTGTGGGGGCTGTGTTAGAAATTAGTGAAGTTAATGAAGATGCATGTTTTCTTTTTAATTTACTATAAGTGGGATGGAGTTATGGTGAGTGATGACTTGAGTTCTGTTAGGATAAATGGTTTGATGACATGAACAGAACAGTGATAAATGATTGATGATATGTAGAGCATGATAATAAAAATCCATTCATAGAGGTTCAGATACATGTTTTTGCAGTAACTAAACTAATTTAGAACTCTAGATGTCAGTCAGTAATCAGGTAATAAAGTTTATCATGGCTTTAATCCACTTCTTTAGTATTTCTTTCTTTCTTTTCACTTTTTAACAGTTAATAAAAATGAACTGAAATCCCCCAAGAGTATAACAAAAGTGATATTTAACTATGGATTTATCGTTTCCCATAAGATAGCTTTTAAGCTGGGAATCATATGAGCATTAACATTAATTAGCCTTTAACTTTTCTGTGAATAAAAAGGAAATCAGGGTGATGACCCAAGATGGCCAATGAGTAACAACACCAGTGAAGTACTCTACTGACAATTCATTATTTATCCAGGAAAGAATTATTAATTGAGGAAAAAGGCATCTAACTGAACAAGAACAACTCTAGAAGAGCTTTATCAAGATAAATTGCCCAAAATTGGAAAGGTTCAAGTTAGAAAATTTTCTGAATATACACTTTGAGAAATATCGCAAATGAGCTCCTCAGTGACTTTGCATGGTGATACCTCCATGAAGATGATTTCCAATAGGTACAGGCCATTAAAAAAAATAATAATTTACTGAAGAAACTGCATATAGTTCAAGACAACATGTTAAAGTGCTAAAACAATGAAAGAAAATAAATCAAATTAAAAATATGGAAACTAGTCTAAATGAAATTAATAATAAGACAGTAAAAGCCAAACAGAATTCTTATTAAAAGAGTATTACAATAGGAAATATCAAAAGAACCACAAATAAATGGAATTGCCAAACCACTGAAAAACTGAATGAAAGTATAATAGATACATATCAGCTAAAAGAAGGAACTCATTAGACCACACTCATTATTTATTTATTTATTTATTTCAGCATTAAATGTCAGTCATAATGGATTCTTTATTTATTTCAGCTTTATGTACTGGTCATAATGGATTCTCAGCTGCTGTTTCAATTGTGATCACTTCCTCGATTGTTACACCCTGTCCCAGACTTCTTCCCATTCTTTTTCATCTATCTGTACTTCTTCCATATTTGTCCATATTCTTTGGATTCTTGTCTAGATAGTTGTCCATATTCTTTGGATTCTTGTCTAGATAGTTTTGCTATGAAATTTTTGAAATATTCTTCATTATATGTGTTTTGTTTGCTACTTGCTGACGTCTGTTATTTGAAACTTAAGCAAGTATTCACAATCTGGAGGTTTGCAAATGATTTGTGGTTATCTGTGAATAGTGGCACTACACAGGTATGCAAATAAGGTCAGTGAAAGTCATTTCCAATTAGTATGGAAAAGAAAAGACTTTTTTTAAAAACAAACCCACTTCTCACAAAAGAGTAAATTGTGTAAAGTTTAGCATTATGAAGTTGCAAATTACTTCACCAAAGTCTGATGGTTCGTGTTGCTTTTTTTTTTTTTTTTTTTCCAATATTGTGGGTGAACATGGCTAAGTGCAGTCATGCTTAAAATATTTAAGGAAAGCTGTGCACTGTGTAGCAATTCAAATCGATTTTTTTAAAATAGAAGGGGTTTATAATGTTCTGTATAGGGGTATCCTTTTGTGATACTCTGATGATTTCATTAAAGAATAGAAAGGGGGAGATACAAAAGATTTAAAAAGGGGAGACAATGAGGGGAGCACACAAAGAAAGTATCAAGTGGGTATGTGGTGGAGAAGGTGGAAGAGGATGGATACTATGTTTTTTTATCAGGGAATAGACCCACATATTTTTTTTCATTTTTTTTTTTTATATGAGAATGTGGTGTGGGTGTTAAATAGGTAAGAGAGTTTAGGAGAAAGGAAAAAAGGAAGAAGGGCTGAGGAAGTGCCAGCTGGAGTCCCAGTTCACAGAGTTTTAAACATTTCAATTGCCGGGTGGTATTGTAGTGAAGGATCCCCATGCAGAGAGGGTAGGGATCCTGTGTAGGTGTGGTGGCCAGCATCATCTGGGATAGTGCGTCTTCCCTACACTAACAGAGGCGTCTACTGGCTGATGTCTCCTGTCTACTACCACAAGTATAGCCTTTATCAAGCACCATCCACCCCGACTCTACAAGGACATCCCCTCAACCAGGGTGATCATTCTTCAGCCTGGAAGGAAGGTGCCTGCCCTAATCCTGTGGGATTGAAAGCTGCTATAAAAAGGAAAATAAATGGGAGAGAAATAAAACAATAAAGGAGAATGAAATGTATAATCAAAATAAGGAAAACAGAGAAAAAAGTGGTGGGGAGAGACAAAAGAGACAATACACAGTAAATCCACACACCATATTTACATGCCATTTCATACACTATTGAAATAATGCAGTAACATCCTTATCTAAGTATAATGTGTATATGGGAAGTGCTTATCCATGCAATGGATGTAGTCATTTGGGAAGTGTTTTGTACTTGGGAAGAATGATATAAGTAATGCTTATGTATACTTCAGATGAATTCATATAGCAAGTGCTTGTGACTTCTTGAAGGGGAATGTGTATCTAAGTATGTACATACAATGCATTTAATACAGACTAAAAAACTTTTTGAAATTATTAGAAAAAATCAATTAAAATAGTAACATTAGCTTGAACTGTAATGGTCTCAGTTCATCTACAAAGATATAAAAATATTTTCCTTATTATCAATACATAAAACAGATGTAAAAAGAGTACAGCAGTTATACACAGCCATATTTATCTTTTTCTTTTACATTAATATAATGATTTTGTATCTTTTTTTAATGCTTCTTAAACATATTACAAGCTAGTAAAACAGAATTCTATTGGACTTCAGTTATACTTTCCACAAGATTCAACCAGCCTTGCTACTCTTATTTGTTTTTGTTGGCGGTTGTATTCTATTTCTTCTTCAGCTGTGATTAAAATAGAGAAAACAGTTCTTGTTCACCTGCATTTGCACTTGTTATATATTTCATGTATATATGTATATATATATATATATATATATATATATATATATATATATATATATATATATATATATATATATATGGAGAGAGAGAGAGAGAGAGAGAGAATATATATCTGCATGCATTCCTGTCTGAGCAATGCTTTCTTTTTTTTCTCTCTTACATATGCAAAGCTCTATGAATGTGTATGATACTGTGCCAATATTCTGTCATGCAAAAGAGAAATAAGTGTGAAATGTGTGTGGAATGCTGTTTTTAAAATACTATGTTGTGCATGTAACACAGTGTTCAGGTATAACTAATTCACAAACAGAGACTTGCAGTAGTTCATGAAAGTTGCCATCTCCTTTGCTTTACAACAGTGTCTGATAAAACAACATTTCTCAGTAAATATTGTGCTGGTCATTCACTTATCACAACAACCCCCCTACCCCAACCTCCACTTTGACTAGGATGTGGTGGCTTTGACTTTAGCTATATTGTACGTGCAGATGGAAATACTTCTGTTAAGCAACTATAGTAGATGTATTACTTTGGCCTACACAAAACTGGTTTCATGTAATGTAACTATTAAGTCATTTTATGCAATAGTAATGCATTTTAATGTCTAATTTTAGTTTTATTTTCATTATTTATAAATCCCTTAACGGCCTCTGCCACCTCCCCTCCCTGGCCTCTGGAAGGGGGTCCTCCTAGCACTGAGAGGGGTAAGGCTCTGGAGATCTCTGAACCACATTTTCCCTCCTCTTTTTAGCCTCTTAGGAAGGCCGAGGGAGTGGAAAATCGTGCCCCGGCAGTCAGAGTCTTACCCTCCTGGTCACAGCGGGTCAGTGTGTCCTTTTACCTTGGGTCCACCCAGGGAGGACCCATCAAGGGGCGTTGGCAAGGAGAGAAAAAAGGAGCCTCTGCAGTGACACAGGTGAGAAGCCAGAAGCATCCTCCTATAGAGCAATTCCTGTACCCGCGCTCTACTAAGCCCCTTGACCGCGCATAAGAAATGAGCCTCATGGATGAGTTTGATGGAAATGACAAGCGTGGTGGCTGGAGAGCCACGTCTGGGCCAGCTCACTCCTCAGGCAGAGTTACCCAAGAGAATTATCGGAAAGTTCTTTAATCCCCTCTGGAAATCTAGTAAAGTCGCGTAAAGGTAGTTCAAGGACCTTGGGTAAAGGCCGCTGAACTGAGGGAAAGCTTTCCTTTCTATACAGATCCATGCTCCTAGACTCCTTGTGGGAGGAGGGATGGGCCGACGGATCGAAGCCTCTGCTACATCTTGCTGGGTGGCAGATGCCCACACACCAAAGCATCTACAGCCACACCTTTGGTTAGAAACTTTTTTTCAAGGGCTGAGAGAGAAATTTATTAGGGGTTCCACGAGTCTCCCACAAACAAAAACCAAGATAGTAAAACCTTGGGGAAGGCCCTCTAACTTCATGAGACCTTTCCCTTTGCGAAAAAAACACAATTTCTCAACAGGAATATCAAATACACTCAAAACACAAGAAATAGCTGTTAAAAGAGCTTTGCGGGTTTCAAATCAGCAAATTTCTGACAGGAAAAAGCCTAAATAAATTAGTACTTAGCCCAGCCAAGTTGAGACCTAACATCAAATATTTCTTATTGTAACCCAGTACATGATTTACAGAGCTACATATACAGATTATTATTTTAATAATCATGTCACATTTGCATATATTATGAAAATCTGTTAACACACTACTCATATGCATCTTGTTTAAAAAGGTACATGCATGATTACAAACATGCTCATGATTTCATCTGCATTTCATAATGGCATTACAAGTGATATTTTCAGGTACACATATCTTTCTCAGAAAATGCCTGCAGTTATGCAAACTTGTTAAACTTTTTTATCTTTAATATGACTCTATGCAATACTTAACATTAGGTAACATTTTTTTACTTACTATAGAACTCCGGCCTTTTCCCCACTACTTGGTCTACCCAATAGACAGCTGGTCATCACTACTCTTCTGTAAGTCTACAAACTGGTGACGGCACTGCTGGCTGGAGCAGGTTACACCTGTCAAGGTTGATAGGTAGTCACCTACCTCCAGCCGGATATCAATGTTTTTCCAACTTGTATGATGTGTGCACTCCTTGATCTTTTTTCATTAAGAATCTCTGAGAAGGTAGAGAATTATCATACTCTCCTTGTCAGGCCAGCTAGGAGTGCAGCCTTATGCCTTTGCACGTGATCCCATCATTTGAAGTGCTATAACAACAATTAGGAAAGTATGGTCAGGGATGCACTAATCAGTGTTAGAACCACTCCCAATGGGATGTGGCATCACCTTAACCAAACCTTATTTACTAGCAGGGGCATTACAACACCTATTGATAGTACTGGCGAGTTTGGTTTAACTGAAACTGCTTTGTCACATACTTTTTTTCTTAAAGGAAACCAGTTACCTTGCCCCTTCTATGCTTGATTAAAATGGAAATATATAATTAATAATTGCTATTGTTAGTCCTCATTGGTAAAGGTTATTTTTTGCACCCTAACACCAGTATGTCTCACATAGTAAAGCAGAATTTTTCTTTTAAATTTTACCTTTTTCTTGGGGGGGGAGTAAAAATAAATGTCAGTATGTGTGTTATTTTTAATTTTTATGAAATTATGATTTGTTTGAGGTTCTGGGGTGTCACATACAAAGGTGGAGGAGTAGGCATTACACTTCAGAGTGCTGCAAATTTGAATTCAAATGACTCAATTTTGTTGTTTTATTTATTTATTTATTTATTTTTTAACTACATTCTGATTTTAGTTAAACTAGGGCCATTTGTGCATTCCTGCTGCAAGGTTTGGCAGCTGCAGAGAGCTGTGGACTGATGAGCTGACTACAGTGCATTCATGCATGATGTGCGCTCATGTCACTGTGGCTGCATGTTGATAATCTGCATAAAAACAAAATTCACCAGTACATCTCGAGACACATTTGCTTACTACCATGATTCATAGAGATGGATATATATTAGCCTAATTTACATATAACTTGTAAATGGCTCTGAATTTTCACCAATAAGTTGGGCATCACCATATTAATTCTCCAGTTGCTGATATAGGTAGCACATGAATTCAGATAAAGTAGACATTACAGTAAGGAACTGTTTAAAAATATTATAACCTAATAACAAATACTTCAAAATATTATTTCATTATTGAATTAAGGCTCATATTTATTCAATTTACATATATGATGTGCATGTTATGACAGCAGTGACTGATTTTTAAAGTTGTTTGATTCAGAAGTTGGATTTCATGACAACAGCAATGGAAATGATTACTGGTGATGGATAATTATTACTGCGGTATAATTTACTGGCTGTGCATAAATGGGTATAAATGCAATAATTCACTAAAGTTCTGCAGTGCTAAGGATATTAACAGGCCTGCTTGAGGAATTGCCCATTTTTGAATAAAAATGGCAGCATTGTATTTGCTGTGCAAAGGTGATTGCATTAATTACCTGAATGAACTGTAAGTAATATACTACATACAGTCTGTGTTGTGTCTTATTTAATGTGGGTGACATGAAGACCTGGCCAGTGTTTTGTACTCTAAAAGCTGATTACATCAGTACAGTACTGTCACACTTTCTGACTGTGGCTCTATTTTTCAACATGTAATAATGATGATGGAAAATAAGGGATCAAAGCAGATTAAGGATAACTTCAGCCATGAGGAAGATCTTGTCCTCATGGCAGCAATTAGCACATTTGAGATTTTTTTTTAAAATAATGGGCACCCAGACAAGTTGAGAGGAACAAGGCTTGGGACCAAGTAATTGTTTAAATTAATGCAATGGGTGGCAGAAATTGAGCAATGGCACAGTGTTAGAAAGCGGCAAATGATATGGTAGCATGTGCTAGAAGCAAGGCCAGACAGAATGCAATTCCCACTTTTACTGCTGCAAGACCTGTTGGGAAAAAATTAATAAAGTGGAGTTTTCACGCTAACATGGATTCGCGCTCAGAAGTTAAACTAACTAAACTAGCAGTTCTTGTTCTCTTATTGCTCTGTGTTACAGGAGTTATGCTGCCGCTGTTCTATTGGTGCTGCCAGAGCCAGAGTCATGCCAGTAAGGAGAGTTTTGTTCTTTTATTTGCAGGAGTTATGCTGCTTGTGTGTGTGTGTGTGTGTGTGTGTGTGTGTGTGTGTGTGTGTGTGTGTGTGTGTGTGTGTGTGTGTGTGTATAAAATGCCCCAGTTAGGTATACCTGGTGTTTAGTGTTACTCAGGTTCAAACAAAAGCCTGAATTTTCCACCTATACCACCACATGTGATTCAGGGAGTTGAGTCCATAGCTCTCAACTGTCCAGATTTTCACAGAATATTTAGCTCATACTTTTGGTCTGTTCCTCTTAAAATTTGTGGTTTTCACACAAATCAGTGAGAACTGAATTCACTAAGGAATGATAGCCCTTTATGTTTCAGTCTTCCTATCTTTCAGAAAACACATGATAACACATAACACTTTATTTTAGCAACTTTCTAAGATTATACAAGGAATATTTAAAATGTGTCCCAGGTTCTGGGCATTTGCCCCCCCAAATAAATTTTGGCTTTTTCCAAATTTCTTGTACTGCGAAGTTGAAAGGTTTAGTTGAGTGTCAAGCAAATTTTACAAGGATCTGAGAGCTTCAGGGTAAGAGAAGTTTAGTGTTACTTATGGCAAGTCATTTGCTTTGTTAGTAGCACAACAGGGAGTATATTTGCTTTTGATGCAGAAGGTTGTGGGTTCTACTCCCTCAGTATGCAGCTGGATTGCTGATACTGTACTGTGCTGTACTTTAAAGAGAGTGGATGCTGCAGTCCTATGAATGTCCTCCTTTGGAGGAGTTACCTAGTAATTATGTTTCTGTTATCAGTTTGCCATCCATTCCCCATTGCAAAATTACTACCTTATCATTTTTGTAATGTAGCATAGGCAATTTATTCTTCAAGGACAACAGGCACTTTATTTGTAGATGTAACAATGAAATATAAAATTGTTTGCTAGCAGCAACCTCTTCATAGGTTCATAGGTTCATAGGTTCATACTAGGCTATCTGCCCTAGGGCCTTAAAGCCCTAGCCGTGGTGTGTGGCTTTCACCACACCCCTTTGGAGAATACTATACATACCCATTAGTTTGCTGTGCCAGCAGCAGTGATACAGACAGACAGAGGGGGTAAAACTCTCCCATCTCCCATCCACTGTCAAGATTTCTCTTGAAGAGAGTCAGTGAGGGGCTCTGCCTCACATGAACTGGGATTCTGTTCCATAGTGTAGGAGTCTGGTGATGATGAATTCCCTCTCCAGCGTCCGTCCTATTTATATCCGTGTTGAGGTTTAAGTCTCTTGCTCTTGTGGCTCTGGTGGATTTGGATTTTTTAGTTACAGATCCCTTTAATATGGAATTATTTAGATGACTTACTTCTGCAGAAATTTTGCATATTTACTGATGTTGGTGGATTGTAATGACAGAAGTTTGAGTGGCCTTTTATGGTTGAATTTTTCTGAAAGGGGTAGTCTTGTCATTATTGGTTCATACGTTTTGTTTCATTGCTTACTAGAAGACTGTTCCAAACTACAAAATTTAAAACACATTCTAACCTGTGGTGGTGTATTATACAAGGAATATAATGTAATACAAACAAGTTAATGCAATCAGGAAAGTGAATCAAAGAATGCATATATGTATGCTTGCTCACAGGATGCAGGAGATCAAAATAGGGGAAGAGACCAGTCACCAAAGGAGTCCCCCAGGGTTTGGTGCTGAGACTTTTTCTGTTTGGCATATACATGTCAAAAGTAAAAGGAAATACCAAAGGGCTTTGTCTGACTATGTTTGAGATGACTGCAAGCTAGGAGTAGTTAATGAATCTCCAAATGACTTAACCATCATGCAGGAAGGCTTGTCCCAAACAATAACTGGTGTCAGAATCATGAATTGAAACTAAACTCCAAAAAATACATTATCATATCCTTAGGGAAGTCATTTAGGAACTGCCAAATTGACCATGCCCCCTGAGAACTGACCCAGTTGTTTGGCGTTTGGGAACTTGTGTGTACAGTGATCTAACTTTTGACCAATATGTGCCCAGAGTCATAAGAAAGCCTTTCTATATTGCAGTGCTTATAAACAAATTGATTGTGACTAGATCTAGAGATGTTATTGTCCACCTTTACAAAACCCTCATTAGGTCAATCATTTTGTATAATGCCCACTTTGGCATGCATCTGTCCAGACCCATGCAACAATTAGAATACCCACAGAGATACCTTATTAAAAGGATACAATTCATAAACAATAGATCTTACATGGACCACCTCAACGATTTATCACTATACTCAGTATCCTACAGAGTGCTTAAAGGTGGCATATCTGGCATACAAGGCATCCTTGGACCTAATACAGATGGACCTATTGAACATAAGCAAGTCAAATGGCATCAGAAATACTCAATCCAGTTATCTAAACTGAATGTTGTGGATAGATGGATATATATCACAGAGGCTACCACTGTTCCAGAACAGACTATCCATTCAAAGCAAAACAAAGCTAATCCTTGTCCATATTCAAATGCAACTTGGATCTAAGGATAGGTAATAGTAAATGTACTCCAGGATTGCCCCCATGCCACTAATGGATAGAGACAGTTCCTAAATGTTGCATCCCTTACATGGGTCCCCTCAAATTATCTATGGTATGATCACATTTATTCTCACTAGGGCTAATATACAATTAACAGCCATAGGATAGGTATGACCAATCATGAAATGTTAATTCAGGCACCAAAAGGGAAACTGGCTAAGCTTAAAATGTCCTCCAAGTGAACCTATGTTGTGGTAGTAAATAGTTTTAAAAATTTGCCCCTTTTCTAGATCACTAAGTGCCCCTCTCCCCCCCCCAGTCTTCAACAGCTTCTGGCACCTCTGTTCCAGGTCTGTGGCACTCATCAGCCAATAAGGAAAAATATAAGCAAAGACTTGCTCATTATAGCTTTGATAATCAGGAAATCCTTGATGGCTCAGAGTGGACAGGGACATTATAAGGGTCTTAGCAGGTATTTTTGACTCCCATAGGGGACTGGAAGAATGTATGGACTTCCTGTCCCTGTGGACACCAAGATAAGAATAACCCTTAATATACTTGCCACGGGACCTTGCAGAACAGACAGGGGACACTTTGGGGATCTCATAAGTTTTTACCACAAAGGTACTGCAGCAGTTCCTGGATGTACTCTTGGCATATGTGAGGCAGTATATCTATTTCCAGGTGTCACCTCTAGACCAAGCCAGGACTATGTCTACCTTTTATGGGCTTGCACATTTCCCTGATGTACCCTTGTGTGATAGATTGCACCCATGTTGCAATTACTAGGGCTCCTTCTGTTCCACGGCAGGGAGAGGTACCACAATAAGAAGGGGTACCATTATATAAATTTCAAGCTAAGTTGTGATGCATGGGGGTGCATCACCAATGTCTCTGCCCAGCAACCTGGCAGTGTACATGATTCCATATCTGGCACACTGGCTCACTCTACCACCTCTTCCAGCATGGTAGCATGCCTAGTCTTCATCTTGTTAGCAAGTGAAAAAATATTTTTATTTTGATATTGTATTTAAGTAGATATTCACATTAAAATGCATTTCTGAATAATTATTTTTGTCTCCAAACCCCATTCTCTCTCTTTTTTTTTTTACATGTGATAATTTGAGGGGACTCATGTAAGGGATGCAACATTTAGGAACTGTCTCTATCCATTAGTGGCATGCGGGCAATCCTGGAGTACATTTTCTTATTACCCATCCTTAGATCCAAGCTGCATTTGAATATGGACAAGGATGAGCTTTGTTTTACTTTGAATGGATAGTCTGTTCTGGAACAGTGGTAGCCTCTGTGATATATATCCATCTCTCCACAACATTCAGTTTAGATACCTGGATTGAGTATTTCTGATGCCATTTGACTTGTTGATGTTCAGTAGGTCCATTTGTATTAGGTTGCAGGATGTCTTGTATGCCAGACATATCATCTCTAAGCACTCTGTAGGATACTGAGTATAGTGATAAATCTTTGAGGTGGTTCATGCAAGACCCATTGTTTAGGACTTGTATTGTTTTAGTAAGGTATCTCTGTGGGTATTCCAATTGTTGCATGGATCTGGACAGATACATGCCAAAGTGGGCATTATATAAAATGATTGACCTAATGAGGGCTTTGTAAAGGGGGACAATAAAATCTCTAGATCTAGTCGCCATCAATTTGTTAGTAAGCAGTGCAATACAGAAAGACTTTCTTTTGACTCTGGGCACATATTGATCAAAAGTTAGGTCACTGTACGCACAAGTTCCCAAATGCTAAACAACTGGGTCAGTTCTCAGGGGGCATTGTCAGTTTGGCAGTTCCCTGGTGTAGATGACGTCTCCAAAAATATGATAATGTATTTCTTGGAATTTGGTTTCAGTTCATGATTCTGGCACCAGTTATTGTTTGGGACAAACCTTCCTGCATGATGGTTACGTCATTTGGGGATTCAATAACTACTCCTAGCTTGCAGTCATCTCAAACGTAGTTAGCCAAAGCCCTTTGGTATTTCCTTTTACTTTTGAGATGTATATGCCAAACAAAAAAAGTCTCAGCACCAAACCCTGGGGGACTCCACTGGTGACTGGTCTCTTCCCCTATTTTGATCTCCTGCATCCTGTGAGCAAGCATACATGTATGCATTCTTTGATTCACCTTCCTGATTGTATTAACCTGATTGTATTAAATTATATTCCTTGTATAATACAGCAGCACTTGTTAGAATGTGTTTTAAATGTTGTAGTTTGGAACAGTTTTCTAGTAAGCAATGAAACAAAATTTATGAGCCAATAATGACAAAATTATCCATTTCAGAAAATTTCCACCATAAAAGGCCACTCAAACTTCTGTCATTACAATCCACCAATATCAGTAAATATGAAAAATTTCTGCAGAAGTAAATCATCTAAATAATTCCACATTAAAGGGATCTGTAATGAATGAAGAAGTTGCTGCTAGCAAACAATTTTATATTTCATTGTTTCATCTACAAATAAATTGCCTGTTGCCCTTGAAGAATAAATTGCCTATGCTACATTAAAAAAATGAAAAGCTAGTAATTTTGCAATGAGGAATGGATGGCAAACTGATAACAGAAACATAATTACTAGGTAACTCCTTCAAAGAAGGACATTCATAGGACTGCAGCATCCACTCCTTTTAAAGTACAGCACAGTACAGTATCAGTGATCCAGCAACATGCAGTAGGAGTAGAACCCAGACACCTTCTGCATCAAAAGCAAGTATACTACCTGTTGCACTTTTAACAGTGCAAATCACTTAGCATAAGTAGCACTAAACTTCTCTTTCATTGAAGCTCTCAACTCTTTGTAAAATCTACTTGACACTCAACTAAATCTCTCAACTTCGCAGCACAAGAAATCTGGAAAAAGCCAAAATTTATTTAGGGGGTGGCAAAGGCCCAAAGCCAGGGACACATTTTAAATATTGCTTGTATAATCTTAGAAAGTTGCTAAAATAAAGTGTTACCATGTGTTTTCTGAAAGGTAGGAAGACTTAAAGGGCTATCATTCTTTAGTGAATTCAGTTCTCACTGATTTGTGAGAAAACTACAAATTTTAAGAGGAACAGACTAAAAGTATGAGCCAAATCTTCTGTGAAAATCTGGACAGTTGAGAGCTATGGACTCATCTCCCTGAATCACAAGTGCTGGTATGGGTGGAGAATTCAGGCTCTTGTTTGAACCTGAGTAACACTAACCACCAGGTATACCTAACAGGGGTATTTTACACACACACACACACACACACACACACACACACACACACACACACACACACACACACACACACACACACATGAGCAGCATAACTCTTGCAAATAAAAGAACAAAACTCTCCTTACTGGCATGACTCTGGCTCTGGCAGCACCAACAGAGCAGTGGCAGCATAACTTCTGTAACAGAGCAATAAGAGAACAAGAACAGCTAGTTTAGTCGGTTTAACTTCCATGTGCGAATCCATGTTAGCATGAAAACTCCACTTCATTAGTTTTTCAAGACAGTTCTTGCAGCTGCAAAAATGGGGGGGGGGGGTCCTCCACTTCCCACTGGCTCTATGGTACTGGCACCCATGACCTGGAAATAGCAAAGCTAGCAACAGGCAAAATCATTTTCAGTGATTGCTACTCTGGTAGATTCGGCAAGCCTTCTTTTTATATAGCTCATCTGTGACCAGGGGAAATCTGAATATGAATCACAGATGGTGTAAAACATACTTCATTAGCATAGGAAGATTTACATAATTCCTCATTTTCATCTCATTATTTACACATTTGCATAAGCGCATGGCGTAAATGGCCTCTATGAATCTCAGTTCAGCTATGCTTGTCCACAAACATCATGGATAGCCTCAGCACATTTGTGTAACTGACTATGAATACAGGCCTTAATAAAAAATATTTAATGAAAAAATGTAATACTCTGGCAAGAATAAGAAAATGTTACAAACCCAGAACAAGCATTTTCCCCAAAAGTCTAAATCCCTTTCCCCTACAAATAGTCAAAACCATCCTGTTCTACCTCAGGCAACTTCTTTACATCTTGAAAATGCATACTATGTAATGGTAATTAAAAAATAAAATAAATACAAGTGGAAATACTCCAATCACTTACATGTAATGCATACATTTCACTGCCTGAATTTTTGATAGGTTGCAAGTTACACTGTTGTGGATTTAAGCATACTGGATGATTTCCTTGGTATATGATACCATCGCTTTTGGCACGCTTGTATTCCATCAACAGCCTTTTTCATGTTCCTCAGCTCCTTCTTCATATCTGCTCCCATATTTTTAACAACCTGAAGCCCCATAGGCTTAACACATACACACAGTTTTTGTCACATCTACACTCTAAACATGTGCTTCTCTGAAAGAATGGATTTTAAGTATAGAATTCGGAGTAGGGTAATTACAGATTTCATGCAAGCCTACTGTATTCCAAAACACAGCATGTGTACCCAATGCAACATAAATGCAAAAATGTACTTCACTAACAACTTTCAGAAAGCACTCAGCAGAGTCCATATATGCTTTATTTTAACACTACTGTAATATTACATATATTCCTATGGAATACTGTGGAATCTACAAACATTACTAAAAAATACAATTGGCATTTAATGCACTACAACAAGTTGGGGTACTGCAAGTCAAACTAGAGGATGATCTGCAGATGCTTCCCAGATGTCAGCGAGTTAGGCACCAAACCTGGCTATAGATAAGTAAGCCCAAAAAATAATAGATAGATACAGATTAGACACAGAGCTGGTGCAGCCTATATGCAGGACATATACACTCCACATGTAAGCTCGTAGTCTATGGGGTACCCCAATACTGATAGAAAAAAAAGTGTGCTAAAGTTTAGCTATACTGGTCTCTGGGACATTTCAGCAGCATATGGGAGATGCCCTAGGAGTATCCTAGCCAGCTGCTGGTCACATCCTCTCACATTGTCTGGTAGCAATGGGCACCAAGGTAGATGAATATATTCACTGCCAAGCATCAGTCATGGAGCAAAGAACTGCCATGCAACAGATCTATACCATATACAACTTCCCCCACATCCTCAGTGCAATATACTGCATCCACATCCCAATTAATACCCCAGCTGTACTTGATACTGAATGGTAATCAACTGAAAGGGGTGGCCATTGCTCAGTTGTCCAGTGGTCTTCTCAGCAGACAGTCTAATTACTAATATCCTGGTAGTGTTCATAATGCTGGCTACTTTCAAATATGGTGAAATCCCTGAGGGACTACTATTCTGTAAGTACCTTAGCTATGATGTAAGCAGAACCTAGACCTGTCAACATTAATGATGAGGACTAAATATATGTTATCTCATTCTTACAAATAGGTGACTGCATTTATCCACTGGAGCCCTGACTAATAATTCCATAAACATCTCCATCAACCCCATTTGAGGATGCACAGAGCACACCACACTCTGCGACATGAAGCACCATTGAGGGTATGCTTGGTGTGCTAAAAGAATGATTCAGATGTCTGTATATATCCAAAGATGCACTACAATATACAACAAAAAAGGCATCACAGATAGTTCCTTTGTCTGCCATGCTACACAACATGATAACAATAAAACATGGTGACATTTCAGCTGAAGGTGGGGTGACCTATTTCAAGAACCCCAGGTGTCTGATGATGACATATCAGAGCTGTCACAAGATGATCAGAAGGACACACAGGTGATAAGAAATAGGTGTGGGAATTGGAGGATGCAGCCATGTGTCCTAGCTCAGGCAATATGGTAGTGTCTGACACACACATCATTGAGTCATAAGTCTTGTGTATACATGTACACAAAGTAAACAGTCATGTTCATTTGTTGCCCCACAACAGCAGCACCGAGTGTGACTAATGGAAATAAAACTCAAAAAGAGGCCAGCACCAAAGGATGAGATAGATATGATATATTAATATTATAAAGCAAAAACCATGAATCAGACTGGTTTCGGCCCCAAGGCCTTCACCAGTGATACACTCATAACATTCAAAGAATACTTAAATAGTATTCTAAATACAATAATTAAGCAGATCAATCAGCAATTAAAGGCACAGCATAACAAATAGAATCATAATCATTATACAAAACACCACTCAAAGATGATCATTCAGACAAGGGGAAAATAAATCCCCTAATTTAATAATCCAAGCCCTCTCCTTATTATTTAATATACTGTGCCATCCCATTTTTCTGGAGCTTTATCCGTAATTTTATCAATAATAGTGAAATGAAATGTGGCTGTTTTGTGGTTTAAAACATGTCTGTAAAGGGCATTGGTCAAACGCTGGTTACTCATGTCACTAAGATGTTCCGACATTCTGATCCTGAGTGCCCTGGACGTCTGTCCTACATAAAATGCGGAACAAGAACATGTGGCCAAATAAACCACCCAATCCATACCACAATTGCCAAAACATTTTATCTGATATACCCTACAAGTATTTCTACTAGAAAATTATTTGGTTTTAAGCACATGTACAAAATGAGCAGTGTCCACAGGGAAAAGAACCCATCAATTTATCCCCAGTTAACGTTGTTTGTTAACCAAAACCAATTTTCCTAAATCCAGTTTGAAATGATTAAAATATGAGCCCAAATTCCGGCCCCTACGGTACAAGAATAAACACTCTGGAGGTAGTATCCTGGCTAGCTCCTGGTTAGCCAAAAGGATGTTCCAATTATTCTTAATAGCATTCCTAGTGGCACTGATGTTCCTTACATAAGTTGTCACAGACCTAATCTCCCCCTGCTCTCTACCTGATCTCGCCTGATATTACAATAATTTGGCTCAATCTTGTTCCTAAGCCCAGTTGCTGGCTGTCCTAACATACCCTGACTTATATCCATGGTTGCAGAACCTTTTTATGAGGTCCTGTTGATGATAATCATAGGTACCCTGATCTGAACAAATCCTCCTCACTCTCAAAAATTGGGATTTGGGTATATTTCTGATAATATGATGGGGATGTAAACTAGTAGCCTCCAATAAACTATTATATTGGTGGTATTTACGGGATACTTGAGTAGATAATGTATGATCAAAATTATGTGTTATTCGGACATCCAAAAAATGGATCTCCTGATCATGCATATTAAGTGTAAACTCCATCCCCCATTTGTTCTCATTTAGATATTGGACAAACTCTAGTAAATATGTAACATCACCCCGCCAAATCAACCAACAATCATCAAGGTACCTACGCCAAATATCCATCTCCCCTAAATAGATATTATGTGATGGGTCATAGATAAGAAATTCATCTAGGTACCCCATAAAAAGGTTTGCATAAATGGTGGCAAAGGAAGTTCCTTGTGTTTGCCAAAAGCAGTCTGCTTGAAAATAAAACACATTCTTAGTTAGTATATGTTCAGCCATACAAATTAACAAAGTGTTGAAGCTGGGTGGCTAGATGTCCGCCTTATCAAGCCAATATTTTAAGGCCTCCAGTCCGGCCCAATGGGGGATATTTGTATAGAGAGTGGTAACATCTAACATGCACATCATCCAACCCGGCTCCAACTGTGAATCAGAGAAAATCTGGAGAAATTTGGTTGTGTCCTTAAGTCTGGCACGAACCATCTTTAACAGAGGCTGTAAGTACTGTGTAAGAAATACTGAAAGGGGTTCCGTCAATTAACCCCTACCAGATACTACATGTCCTCCTGGTTCTTTCTTCAAACATTTGTGAATTTTAGGTAGCAGATTAAAAATCTGCCTTTGAGGGTCATCCACCACTAGTTGTTGTTTCGTTCCCTCATCAATAATGCCCTTCTCCACAGCTAGTTCTAAAAAGGAATTTATTTCACTTTTGAACTGCATGGTAAGATCAAGTGGCATTGACATATAGTATCTGGAATCATGTAACTGTCTATAAGCCTCATTCAAATAATAACGCATGTCCATGACCACTACTGCTCCTCCTTTGTCCACAGATGTAATAACAATATTAAATTTTTTTTTTCAAATTTGTTAATGCCTGTTTTTCCTGCTCAGATAAATTATGGCCTAACATACAAGACTCAATTTAAAATACAAATCTTTGAGACAAGATTCCTGAAAGACAGAAACAAATTTATCCATTGGAGGTTGAAAATTGGACTTACAAAACTGAAAATCCATACTCATTCGAATTTTATCTTGTCCACGAAACAATAATTTTAAATTTAGCAGATGGCAAAATGCCAATACATCATTAACTACAGCATCTTCATTCACAAAGAAGCCAGGAACATATGATAGTCCTTTATGCAGTAATTGTGATTCCACATCAGTCAGGTTAACAAAGGAGATATTGTACACATTAAAAACTTCCGTTATTGAGATGTAAGAACCTGTAACAATTAGGGGGTTTATTTTCCCCTGGTCTGAATGACCATCTTTGAGTGGTGGTTTGTATAATTATTGAGTATGATTCTATTTATTATGCTGTGCCTTTAATTGCTGACTGATCTGCTTAATTATTGCATTTAGAATACTATTTAGGTATTCTTTGAATGTTGTGAGTGTATCACTGATGAAGGCCTTGGGGCAGAAACCGGTCTGAGCCATGGTTTTTGCTTTATTATATTAATATATCATATTTATCTCATCCTTTGGTGCTGGCCTCTTTTTGAGTTTTATATTTTTTTTGGCTTTTGCACCTGCCTTACGTGCGAGTATATTGTGTGGTGAATAGTACTGCTTCATTCTCACTGGGAGCCATGGAGTGAGGAACGCACAATATTTTGCAGCAGACCTTTGAAGCAAGATGTTTGGTGTTATTGACCAGTATTATGGTTTAAAGTTTTTGGTTCACATGTATTTTCGGCATGGAACTGTTTCCCCATATATCAGGCTTTTTTGTGAGTTTTATGTTGAAGGGCTGAAGAGCTGATGAGTTGACGAGCTGATGAGCTGAAGAGCTGTGGGATGCATGTGTGGCATTTGGCATCCCTTTCTGACTGTGGTTTTGTATTTTTATTATGTTTCCAACGTTAACAACCAATCTTGTGTGGAATATTTGGGATAAAGTACTGCCTTTCATAACTGAGATCTAACCTTCAGGCTTATAGACTTTTGACTCTATTTTTCAATGTTTGAATAACACCAAATGACAGAATATCGTGCAGTACCAATTGTTTATTTGCTTTTTGCCAGTTGTATGTATTTATGCCCTCTTTTTGGCAACAGCGACTGAATATTATCAGTGGAATCCACCATATATATTAATTTACTGATTCAACAACACGGGGCAGTGACATTATTTTTCATCATTGGTAATGAAGCTATTTTCTCTTTGTGCCTTCTTAATATCATGATTTTAAAGGGTGGAACATCATTATAATGAAGTACTGACTGCTTTGTGGTTTCAAAAATATTGGAAGTGCTTCTTTATGAAAACGAGAGTGACTGGGTGATTGAGTACAATATCGTGTTCATGGACCTCGGTAATGCTGAAATTTGTGGAGGGTGAAACATCGTGAGAGCGAAGCATTGATTGGTTTCCTGGCGTTATGAACATTAGATGTGCTTCTGTTTTCAGTGTTGGAAACAAGATTGAGTACTGTTAATATAACTTAATGTACAAGATTGTCTTAATCTGTGTCTGGTTTGTTGGCATGGACTGGCAAAAGACATTGTTTTCTCTCCATGAATGGACTATGTACTATATTTTTCTTTGGGCCCTAGAAGCTTTTTGAAACAGGAAATGTTATACTGTCTTGGTGTATGATTTTACATCAGGATTTATGCTGTAGGAACAAGAGCACTACTTTTTGTAGAGAAGAGTTCTTTAGTATAAACAAAGTATAGCTCATGGTGTGGGATTGAACAGTTGGGTTCTTGGCTGTTCATGAATATGTGTATTGAGTTTGAACAGTGAAGAGTATTTTAAACGGCTTTTTGGGTCAGTTAAAATTTTTTTTTACTATTTGAAGAACTTTATGAATGTTCTTTGTATTTGTGTTTATCCCTTGATATGTAATTTCAGTTTACTAAACTAATTTTGGACTGGGAGTATATATTTGTATTACATCAGGTGCATTTGCACCTTGGATCTTTCTGTTCTTTGTTTAAAGTATTTGTAGGTGCAGCCCTGATTTATGGGCTGTTGCATTTAATCATATGAATATTTTCTTGTTCAAATTACTTGCAGTCTCCATTTTGAACAAATTCGGCAGGTTGATTTGTGCTTTTTTGTTGAAGCTGATTCAAATAACCTATGCAGATTATATGGGAGTGTTTATTATCTAGTTCAGAAGTTTGGGACTAGTGTATTAGCATTATAGATTTTGTTTTTTGCCACAGTTATGGTTTTCCTTTCCATTATTGTGGTCAGAATCATTTTCTAAATTTTGAGCATGTATGGATCGGGTCTTTCATACAGATTATGCAACCAAGCTGCCAAGGTGCAGCGTTAGTGTTGTTGCCTCACAGCAAGAGGTTCTCCCGTTCGATTCTCAGCTGGAGCGCCTTCTGGGTGGACTCTGCATGTTCTCCCCGTGGTCGAGTGGCGTTCGAAAGATATGTGTGAATGGGCGTGCCTTCGTTGAAGGTTGGGCATCGAGCTAACAACTTGGCACCATAAAAAAAAAAATCTACTGCCAATCATTAGCAGACCAGAGGTCCGCTGTGCCGACCCCTAACCAGGAAAAGCTGAAAGAAGAAGAACAACTGTTATTTATGAATATGTTTAATATCCAAAAAGACAGGAACCTGAATATGATGTTTTGATTTGAATTCTGTTTTGACACTTTTTGACTTTTCAGACTAGATACAGTTTTTGATACATCTGTTTATGCTGTATTACACCTAACAGTTCTGTAGAATAATATTGGTACGGCTTTAGTTATTGCAAATTTAATATTGTATATTTGGCACTGATTTATTATAGGGCAATTATCTTGTTATGTTGTCTGTGGTTATATCTCAAGTTGCAGTGTGCATAGTTTAAATTGGATCTATTTACACAGTGATGTGAATATGTTTTATTAATAACTTTGTTATTGCATATATCATCTTGAAGTGGTAAGGGCGTATTAAGTACTATTTGCCTACTTTTTACACATAATAGTTGTTGTATCTATATGATTATGGACTTGGTGTCCATTTTACAGGGATTGTCATCCGATAAGGATGACTTGCATGTTTTTGGGCTTATGGATCATAACGTAAGCATGGATAGCAATATAAGGGACCTGGACAATATTTCTAGGGATTTGTTTGGAAAGCTTACCAAAAGCATGTCCTCACTCAGGACTGTCTGGCACTTAAAATTATTTCGGGCATATCAAGCCAAAAATATTACACCAAGGGGATTAAGAATTTGCACACAACCCTTTATCAGTGTGCCAGATGATGTATTGTTGGAAGAATGGACATCTGTGCAGCAACAAGCTACGATGTCCTCTGTTAATGTCTTGTCTTCCTACTATGAACATGTTATAGTGACCTACACTGATGAGATCAAACAAATTTGTGAGGAAGTAAAAACCTTTGATGGACAACCCCAGTATAAGTTATGTCTGATCAAACTTGCCCAGGATTTGTTATCCTTGGAAAAAAAACATAAAAAACAAAAAAAACTACAGAAATTTCAAAGGGATTTGACAGATTATGATAAGGGTAAACTATTCGGACCTAGAAAAATGGTCACATTTTCTGATGGGCAGCCTGGTGTAGGGTAGCTTAGGAAGAAGAGACCTAGATCTATCTTAAAGAGATCTAAGACAGACTACAGTAGTACGTCAGGGAAGGATTCATCTGCTACTGAAATTGAACAAGTACTCACTCAGGGGTCCCCAGTACATAAAAAAATCTAGAAGTTTGGATGACCCTTTGGGATTAAACAATGCAGGGGTGGTAGAAAACGTAGAAAGAGTGAAAAATGTGGAAACATTACAGGTTCTTATACCTCAATAATTTAAGTTTTTAATGTGCACAATATCTCCTCTCTTAACCTGACTGATGTGGAATCCCAATTAATGAATAAAGGAATATCATATGTTCCTGACTTCTTTGTGAATGAAGATGCTGTAGTTAATGATGTATTGGCATTTTGCTGTCTGCTAAATTTAAAACTATTTTTTGGTGGACAAGATAAAAGTCAGATGAGTATGGATTTTCGGTTTCATAAATCCAATTTTCAACCTCCAATGGATAAATTTGTTTCTGTCTTTCAGGAATCTTGTCTCAAAGATTTGCATTTTAAATTAAGTGAGTCTCATATGTTAGGCCGGGTCTACTGCTTTTAGTCGAATTCCATTTGATCAAAAATTATTTCAGGCAACCCACTTCACTGAAACCTCATTTGGCTGAAAGCACATTTGGTCGAATTACATTTGGTCGAAAATGGTATAAAGCCTCTGCCCCAATGCAGTACGACCCTGGAGTGAGAATATAAAGTTGGGGGGGCATAGCCCCCCACATTTTGCAACACATTTGTACTTATGTTACATGTTTTAATGTATTTTTAATGGATAAACATGTATATAATAGTGCATAAACTGCAATTATGTGGGGGGCTACGCCCCCCACACCCCCCTAGCTTTATATTCTCACTCCAGGGTAGCACTGCAGTGGGGCAGGGGCTTTATACCATTTTTGACCAAATGTAATTCGAACAATTGTGCTTTCAGCCAAATGAGGTTTCACTGAAGTGGGCTGCTTGAAATCATTTTCGACCAAATGTAATTCGACCAAATATAGTAGATCCGTTAGGCCATAATTTATCTGAGCAGGAACAACAGGCATTAACAAATTTGAAAAATAATTCTAATATTGTGATTACATCTGCGGACAAAGGAGGAGTGGTGGTGGTCATGGACATGCATTATTATTTGAATGAGGCTTATAGACAGTTACATGATTCCAGATACTATATGTCAATGCCACTTGATCAACCATGCAATTCAAAAGTGAAATAGATTCCTATTTAGAACTAGCTGTGGAGGAGGGCATTATTGATGAGAGAACGAAACAACAACTGGTGGTGGATGACCCTCAGAGGCAGATTTTTTATCTGTTACCTAAAATTCACAAATGTTTGGAGAAACCACAAGGAAGACCTATAGTATCTGCTAGGGGTTCATTAACTGAACCCCTTTCAGTATTTCTTACACAGTACTTATAGCCTCTATTAAAGATGGTCCGTGCCAGACTTAAAGACACCACCCAAATTCTCCAGATTTTGTCTGATTCACAGTTGGAGCCGGGTTGGATGATGTGCATGTTAGATGTTACCGCTCTCTATACAAATATCCCCCACTGAGCTGGACTGGAGGCCTTAAAATATTGGCTTGATAAGGCAGACATCTACCCACCCAGCTTTCAAAACTGGATTTATGAAAATTGATTTTGGTCAACAAACAACATTAACTGGGGATAAATTGATGGGTTCTTTTCCCTGTGGACACAGCTCATTCTGTACATGTGCTTAAAACCAAATAATTTTCTAGTAGAAATACTAGTAGGGTATATCAGATAAAATGTTTTGGCAATTGTGGTACAGATTGGGTGGTTTATTTGGCCACATGTTCCTGTTCCATGTTTTATGTGGGACAGACGTCCAGGCCACTCAGGATCAGAATGTTGGAACATCTTAGTGACATGAGAAACCAGCGTTTGACTAATGCCCTTTACAAACATGTCTTAAACCACAAAACAGCCAAATTTCATTTCACTATTATTGATAAAATTTGGGGGAACAGATCCAGGAAAATGGGATGGCACAGTATATTAAATAATAAAGAGAGGGCTTGGATTATTAAATCAGGGGGTTTATTTTCCCCTGGCCTGAATGACCATCTTTGAGTGGTGGTTTGTATAATTATTGAGTATGATTCTATTTATTATGCTGTGCCTTTAATTGCTGATTGATCTGCTTAATTATTGTATTTAGAATACTATTTAAGTATTCTTTGAATGTTATGAGTGTATCACTAATGAAGGCCTTGGGGCTGAAACTAGTCTGATTCATGTTTTTTGCTTTATTATATTAATATATCATATCTATCTCATCCTTTGGTGCTGGCCTCTCTTTGAGTTTTGTATGTTCTTTGGCCTTTGCACCTGCCTTATGTGTGAGTACGTTGTGTGGTTGATACTAATGGAAATAAACCATTAGTTATCTGGATTGAACATCATACTTAACAGAAGCATAAGGTATACCAGTAGGAACATATAACCAACACTCATCAAGGAACACATCTGGATGTACATACAGGAAACATCAATGCAGGAAGTCTCTCTACAAGGTACATTACCAAAGATGACCACAAAGGAAGATGTGTGGGATGCAGGAGGTGTGTACAACAGAAAGTGTTATTGTACAAGTAGGATATCATCAAACAGTTGACAAGGATGCGAAATGTCCATAAAATCACCAATAACACAAGAAATCTAGGCCCATGAAGTTTATGGGAATGTATAAGCACAAATATACCCCAAAATAAGGGACACATACTAACACTGATGCATCACACATAGCATTGTGTAATGTGTAACAGTGTGTGACAACATGGTAAAAATCTTACAGTAGCATAACTAAATACAGTTATCCCAAAGACTGGTTAAAAAGAAAACACAAAAAAGCATTATTTCACATCCCATGCCTGATATGTAATGTCGAACAGGAGGCAATGGATTGATGCTTAAATAACTGCTGCAACAAGACGCAGCTACATTTAATAATCTGTTCAGACATGCAGTGTATCAATGATAGTGACTATACAGTAGAAATGGAACATGCATCAATGTTGGGCATCCAGCTATATCTCTGTGTGGAATCAGTGAGATATGGAAAGGAACACATGAGAACTACTTGTCAGCATGGGGATTGAAAATGGAAACAGGTACACAGAAGTACAGTGAGTGCTAAGGGTGAGACGTGCAGTGCCATATTAAAATGCCATAAGTAAAACAGTTACGCATACAGAGGGATACTTATGCATGCGGTGATGGCAGACACCAAGGAAATGTGTAATATAGCAATCAATGCTAGACGGCAAAGATAACATGTTTTTAGCCATGTAAGTGCATGCTTAATGTGAGCTAGCAAGTGCAACAAACATAGAAGCATGAAGTCACATATACTGTAGTATTACTGTCATCACTACCTGTACTAACATGTACCGATAACTAATAAGTACTGCATATCACAACTTGAAGCTAGTTACCTAGGTCAGATAAATGATCAGAAAATCCCTGTGGCATCAGACATTTGAAAAAAAAAAAACACCTACGGATTAATTAGTCAGCATCAGCACAATGGTCATCATTAGCACAAGGTCACAATAATGCAAGAGGACAGACATTGAATCAGTTGTTAGTGTTACTGTAACACCATCTAGGGCACCCAACCTGATGCCTTACACCATGGTCCTGGCTGCCCTTGCCATGTCTGGAAACACTTGGTACACACTGCTGTAACAAGGAGGTGGATGCCATTACACTACCATTGTGAGACACAGTGTGGGTAGGAGCAGTACAATGTATCTGTTTGGATGTGACTGCAGGACTCACAGTGGAGTGTCCACAAGCAGGTGAGTATGCTCTTTCCAGCACAGACATTGATGTCTGAAGGCCATGTGTGGGTCTAATGAGAGGGGGTCCCCACTGGAGGTAATCTTCGTAGTACAGTTAGGGCACATAACACCCAGTTAGTACTAAGGCACTGATCTAGCACTGCTGTAACAAGTCTTTCAACAGTGCAAGCAACATATACCATACTGTCATGCTGTGCAACCAGTACTGCTATGACCTCTCCATGTTTGCACTCCTGACCTTCATGTAACATAAACAGCTGATGTGCTACTTGTTCAGCGGGATGGGCATGTGCATGCAAGTCAGAGCCATGATTTCTCTGTGAATGTTTATGTGCCTGTGATAGTAGTTGGACACCCTCTGACACACGCCGGTGCACATCAACACTCCCACATGGAGTCCAAATGCCAATATTGGTCCATCATGGGGAACAGTCACCATCATTACCAGACTCTAAATGGGGCAGTGGGTCATGGTCATCATCATGTCCATCATTTGATGTCCTCACATCATCAGATTGTCTGAACACAGTATCATTCATATCAGAGGCTATACCACGAACCCCATGGCTGTCTGCTTCTTGGCCCAAGAATGAACCCAGTGCAATGGCTTGTGTGCCATGGGGTGTACTATCATAGTCACATCACATCCAACCTCAGGATCAGTGGACAGACTACAGGAAGAAGCAGGTAGTGGACATGCCACAAAAACAGTTAGATGGCACATGTCCCATACCTTCACAGAAATCAAATAATGCAGCATATTATTGAAATCTGGGACTACTATATGAATACAATGAAAATGATCATATGTACTTAAGAAATCGGGGCTTTGGGTGGTTTAGGGAACATATATAACAGAGATATGACATACAGGTTCATGGGTTCATAGATTCATACTAGGCAATCTGCCCTAGGGCATTTATAAGCCTAGCCAGAGTATGTTTGGCTTTCACCACCCATTTTAAATTAATTTTGCTATGCCCTTTTTCGAGGTTAGTATACTGTGCCTCTGTCTAACAGTGACACAGAAGTGATACTAAACCTATGATCTCCCATCCACTCATCAAGATTCCTCTTGAAGAGAGTCAATGAGGGACTCTGCCTAACCTGGACTGGGATTTTATTCCAGAGTGAAGGGAGCCCCTGGGTTATGAATCTGTCCCTCCAGCATGTCCTATTTATTTAAAAGCTGAGGTTCAAGTCTCTTGCGATGGAATTTGGATTTTTTAAGGTGCAGCATGTCCCTTAATTCCGGGTTGGACATGGCTTTATACGTCAGGCACAGATCACCTCTGAGCAGGCGGTATGCCACTGAGTAGAGCTAGAGTTTCTTTAACCGGGCAGAATATGGCATCTGTTTGCGCCCTTTGATCCTCTTGGTGAGGTACTTTTGGGGTCTTTCCAGTTGCTGCAGGTGTTTGGTAAGGTACATCCCAAAGGCATTATTTATGGGCCTGATGAGGGATGAGTAAAATCCCTTCATGATTAGGTGGGCTATATAAAATGTTTTTCTAACCACTTTGGCCACGTGGTTGTCAAATGAGAGATTGCTATCAGCTTGGGTCCTCAGGTCCCTAATTACTTCTTCTGTACTTAATGGATTACCACCTATGTGGTAATTTGTAGGCACTGTTTGGGATGACTATACACTCTTTGGCATTTAGCTTGAGGCCATGGCTCTGGCACCAGTTGTCTGTTTCTATGAGGCCCTTTTGGAGGATGCTTGTGTCAGCTGGAGAGTCGATTATGGTGCCCAGTTTGCAGTCATCTGTGAACTTGGTCAGCCACAGTCCTTCCGTGTTGGCCTGTACCTCCGAGAAATATATACCGAACAAGAGAGGTCCCAGGACCGAGCCTTGTGGGATGCCACTTGTAACTGGTTTGGAGTCTGACATGGCTCCAGCAATTCTAACCATGTGGGTTCTGTCCTTGAGCCAGTTTGCAACCCATCTAGTGACATAGGGGTTTATATTTAAGCTGGTGAGCTTATCTATAATGCCCGACCACCTTCCCTCCGTCAATGGCCTTGGTGGTTTAAGAGGCAGGATCTGCCTTAACAAAGCCGAACTGGGTAGGATCCAGTGTCTGTAGGTCCCCAATATCTTTATTTATGAGGTCCATGATGATCCTTTCCATAGCTTTGCAGACCAAGCTAGTCAGGCTTATGGGGCGATAGTTTCCACATATCAGGGAAATATGACAGATGAAGTTAATCCAGATACTAAAACCTACCAGGCATGTCCTCCTGTGACTCCACTGCCAGATGTGAGAGTAGTAGTATCATCTGTCGTAATGCTGATCCTGTAGTATAATGAGGCACACAAACTTCAACATGTGAGTATACTCCACAGTCATAGCAGGAGGAAAAGGCACACAAAACTTATAGGCATGCTAACAGGATATGGACACAATTACATGACAAATGATGAACATGTCAGCCAGATGTACAAGGCAACATTAGTACTCCAGATCACAGGTGTGCTAAACAGTGCTGCATAATATCAACCAGATGAACAACATTACCTGATATGTTTGTCCATGCAGCTTCCTGGCCCATGTCTTGTGCTGATGAATCTGTAGATCAAAATTTTGCAGAAACATCAACATGTGAGTATACTCATAAGTCATAAAATGAGACAGAGGCACACAACAACTATGGATCACACTAGCAGGATATGGAGACACTTACATGACGTGTTGCTGCTGTGCAGATGTTAAGGGACCTATACAATTGAAAAATACAACATCACACATGTTGCTGAGAGTGTTATGTTTGTACTGTGTTGGTAAGGTAGGCTATAACACTTATGTTATGCACCCACGTCGGGTGTACTTTCATGTTCACAGTGTACTCCTGCTGTAAATACAACAATACGTTACTAACTGTGAATTAATGTCCTTTCATTAGAAATTGTGTTTGCTGCAGTATCTGTGAATGTAAGACATAACAATACATGCTGGAACACCTGCTTCAATATCTCCCCCTCAGCTGGTGGAATGATGTGTGGCCAGGAGCATCACTTACACACCCAGGAAGGCAAGCGTGCCCTGCCTTCAATGGCACTCCTCACCTTCTGCTAGTGGAGGAGCCTGCTGGCTGTACAGTGGATCATGACAGAACAACATTGCTGGCAGGCTTCCTTGGATCTGTTGTGACCACCTGCATCATTAGTCATGTTTTTCAGCTCCATCCATGCTTGATTCCAGCACACAGTATTGTCCATCTGTCCAAGAAGGTAGTGTCCATGCTGTCAGAGAGCCTCAGTTATGATATCCTTCTCTCTGTTAGAAATTGTCTCTCCTATTTCTGATTGACATCTGGAAGATAGGGTGCTATGCATATCTTAAAGTTTATACAGGGGCTCACATATTGACATGATGATGTTAAAAGCATAAGTCAATTGAATGGCTCACCTCTCACTTACAATGCATAGCTATGCAAAACAATCTCTGTTCTGCATACCACTATTATGTACAGATAATCTGAATGAACATGAAAAACACGCCGGTATAATAATCTATATGGGCTAACAACATCAGCATATCTATCAATCCATTTAACAATTTTGTACAGGTAATATGTACAGAGGTCGGATTTGAATCCATGTCAGTGGACATTACAACAAATAAGACCCAATGACATAACCAATGTGCCACAAACCAACTACTATAGCAATGACGTTGCCTCAGTTACATGCACATCTGAACCCAAATAGCATATGTACCTCAAGAGTGTAGGATGCTTATGCATCTCATATTTATCACAGTCCATGACACACACACCAAATGTTAATGTTACTGTATGTTATATATCACATACTGGAATTCATACAGAAACAGGGAAGAAACAGTCAGCATATTAAAATGAACTGTTATGCAGTCATGGTTACATATCACCACAAGAAACTGCATACGTTAAAAGGCATCCTAATGTTGTCTCTTATCAGATTGAATGTTCTTACAAATACTGCTATATTATTAAGCATCAAAGAGTATCTGTAAATCAGTCAGTGAAGCTATGACTTATGGAAATCCCTGATAAGTCATCAGTTTACATAAACATATGACAGGCATTATAGATTATTCAGAAATAACTATGGATATATTTGAGTTCCTTCCATATCTGTAGCTCACCAGGGCAGGTTCCTTTTTATCCATGCAACTGTATATGGTGAAAATCTCATTGTCACTGATGGATATTTACCCATATGCTTGCATATTGGTTATTTCTTCTCCTTTCCATTATGTAACAGGCAGATTGTAGTGCAGAAAATTTCTAAAAAATATGCATGAAAACATGTTTCAGTTGATTTATTCAGAATAATGATAGCATAGGTATGTGGTAATAGCAATGTATTCCACAGCAAAGCAAGCAGGTGACAGCTTATCCTTTGAAGCTAGCTGTAAATCAACTATACCTGAGAATGCATTTAGCTAAGCTCACACAGTTTTTAAGTACCATTTGCACCACACATAACTAATAAGGTTTATTAGAATTCAATGTTTTGGAATCCCATTTGTGATCACCTGCATAAGTTTTTGAAGCCTGGTGCATTAACCAATAATCAGCATAAGTGTAAGGTGCTCAGTGCAACTACCCAATAGGTATCATTAAACGCGAATATCTGTACCACATGCCTGATGATTTCCAATAGCCTGCTACCACCCTATATGCACCAACTTTAAAATGTAATAATGATACATTTACTGCTCATACCATTGCTACCTGTGAACTGAGTGGGACCTCAGTTAGCATTTATTGGAAGGTGTTTTGCAACATGTTTCAATAGCAATAGTGTGAATGCTGACTGAGGGGAGACTTCAGCATGTGCAGGCACCAAACGGGACAGACGAGCAGACCACTCAGATGCTCACTGTCTGTGCTGGACATGTGCAGAGGATGTAAACATGCCCCAGGAATGTTGCAGTGACTGACATCTGGAAATGGATTGTGAGGGAGTACCATAGATGGACTGACTACCAGACTGGTTTGCAGATCTGTTATAATGACCTATGTCAGGGGACATAAAGGATCTTCACCATAAGGTTAAAAAGTCTGATGCCAGCCAGCAAGTGCCTATAGTAACTTACATAATCCATACCTTAACACCTATGTCATTATACATATATGTGATAAGCATATCAGGTTTGTTGACTCTATTCTTCAAGTATATTCTATGATTATCTGCATTGATAGTAATAATTTACATGGAGGAATTGAAGTTCCATTCATTAAAGTTAACATCTGCGTATCAATACATTCTGAGCTTATTTGCAACTATACTGGCCAATGTGCACTTTATGCAGGACTGTTTATTATGACTGTATAGTAATACAGACCTCACACATATAACTATTACTGCTTAGGTTCATAGGTTCATAGGTTGGTACTAGGCTATCGGCCCTAGGGCCTATGCAAGCCTAGCCATAACAATTCCCTGGAAATTTCTTTCCACAATGTTTACTTCTCTGGGCCCCTGTCTAGCAGGGCGACTGACATGATCCCCGGGGTGAATTTCCTATCTCCCATCCAATCATGCATTTATAAAATGTAATGTGCTGTGATGTCCCTTATCTCAAACGGTTATGCAAAATGAGTGCTGTTATCCTAAGTGTAGGTTCAAGTACCATTGTAGACTATTTATAAAATATTGGTGGTGATTCATGTAATATTGCATATCACTTACTGAAGACCTATGTTTGTTTGTTAACTAATACAGTAAAGATTTTTACACATCTTGAATGGTCATGGTTCACTGACGCCTGTAGCACTCACGCAGTAGATGACGATCTATACATTTTTCCATTATCTACAAAGTTTCTTCAAATATGAAACTTTTTTAATTTCTCCAAATCTTCTGGGTTTCTAATACCATGACAGGAATGGACCCCATTCCTAAGTCAAAATACAATTAAAGTTCATGAAATTAGTATTATTTCAATCTTTGATGTCAGCCAAAAGTGCTCTTCGCAGCACCCGCAGTGTGCCCAGTAATTACTCCTTCTTCATACAGTATGAAAATAAAATTGCCAAAGATTCCAAAGACAACCGCAAGACATTCTATAGCTATGTCAAAAATCTAAATGGGAATGCTCAGATCTGCTCTGAGCTACAACAGAATGGCATTAAATATACTAATCCCAAGGATATTGCCAATATCCTGGCAGATCAATTCAGTGCCAACTTCACCCCCCTCTCACCCCCTAAATGGTCCATCTCAATACTGGAAGATTGCCAAATTCCGGTAATAACGGCCACGCAGGTAATAAACACAATCTCATAGGTTCATAGGTTGATACGAGGCTATCTGCCCTAGGGCATTTATAAGCCTAGCCAGAGTGTGTTTGGCTTTCGCCACCTTTTTAGATTAGTTGACTGTGCCTCTGTATAGTAGGTCACAGAAGATAGCCCTTTTAAGGTTAATTTACTGTGCCTCTGTCTAGTAGGGACACAGAAGAGATCCCAGGCGTAAACCTACAATCTCCCATCCCCTCCAAAGCTAAGAATACAGCATCCATGGGACCAGATGACATCCCGGGCTGTGTACTACATGAATTACAAAATGAACTGGCACCTCACCTAAGTGTCATGTTTAATCATACCCTCACCTCAGGCTTCTTGCCCACTGAGTGGCGCACAGCTACAGTTATCCCATTCCACAAGGGGGGATCCACCTTGGATCCCGGGAACTACCGCCCCATCAGTCTGATAAGCCTTACCTGCAAGGCCATGGAACGTATTTTCATGGAACTTATAAACAAAGACATTGGCAACCTTAAAACACTGGACTCCACCCAGTTTGGGTTCGTGAAGGGCCAATCTTGTCTCCTGAATCTGATTGACTTCTTCGAATCAGTCTCCAGAGCCATGGATGAGGGTAAGGCAGTCTACACAGCCTATCTGGACCTCGCCAAGGCCTTTGACACCATCCCCCACTTTGGAATCATAGATAAACATACTAAGCTGGGCATTAATCCCTACGTCACTCGATGGGTTGCCAACTGGCTTACGGATAGAGCCTACACTGTAAAAGTAGCTGACTCCAAATCCAGCTCCAGACAAGTGACAAGTGGAGTACCTCAGAGTTCAGTCCTGGCACCTCTCTTGTTTGGCATCTACTTCTCAGAAGTACAGGCCAACACTAAGGGACTGTGACTAACAAAGTTCGCAGATGACTGCAAACTGGGAGCCATTATTGAATCCCCAAATTATGTTGATACTCTACAAAAGGGCCTTACAGAAACAGATGCTTGATACCAGAGCCGTGGGCTCAAGCTCAATGCCAAGGAAAGTATAGTTATCCCCTTTGGGAAAAAACATGTACCCGTGAATTACCACATAGGTGGCAGTACACTAAACACCGAAAGTCTGATAAGAGACTTAGGGACACAGGTGGACATTGGTCTCACCTTCAATAACCACATCACCACAACAGTCAGGAAATCCTTCAATGTGGCACACCTCATCACTAAGACCCATTATATAATACAATGCCCCATTTGGTATGTACCTCTCAAGACATCTGCAACAACTGGAAAGGCCGCAGAAATACCTCACTAAAAGAATCATAGGCCTAAAGCAGATGCCCTATGCTGACCACCTTAAAAAACTCCAGCTATACTCTGTCGCATACTCCGAGGCAATCTCTGCTTAACATACAAGGCCATGTCAAACCCAGAGCTGTTGGACATGCTACACTTAAAGAAATCCCAATCCCTCAGAGCCACATGCTCCAGGGATCTAAACCTTGTCATCACAATAAACAAAACATGCTGGAGGGATAGGTTCCTGACTCAGAGATTCTCCAGACTCTGGAATAGACTGCCCATACATGTCAAGCAGAGCACCTCTTTGGCCCTCTTCAAAAGGAACCTTGATGATTGGATGGGAAAAAGGAAATTCACTCCAGGGATCATGTCAGTCACCCTGCTAGACAGGGGTCCAGGGAAGTAAATAGTGTGGGAAGAAATAGCAAGGGAATTGTTATGGCTAGGCTTCTATAGGCCCTAGGGCCGATAGCCTAGTACCAACCTATGAACCTATGAACCAATGAACCTATGTATGCATGAATGCTGAGTAATGCATGCATTAGTAAGCTCTACATTATAGAAATCATAAAATTATTTCATAATCCATATTTGCTCTGATCACTTTCATAACCAATGCAGGTCAGCATGGCTGAAAATGTTTTGAGTCTTGTAAATACAATGCAAGTAAATTAAGTGTGTATCTGTAATCCATATAATGTGTTATGGCTGTAGGTTTGTTTACCACTGTATGTGGAGGCCTGTGGTAGTGAATCTCACAGTTGTGCATCAATGCTATGAATGGCTTTTTCTTTTTCAAAATGTCTTCTAATGTTATGTTTTGCAAACCCTGACAGTTAAACTCTGTGGGCTGACACATGCTAGTGTTATCTTCTTCTTCTTTCGGCTTTTTCCTGGTTAGGGGTCACCACAGCAGATCACCTGTCTGCTCATGATTGGCAGTGGAGTTTTATGGTGCCAGGTTGCCAGCCTGGCACCCAACCTTCCACAGAAGGCACACACATGCATGCACTCACGCCTAGGGCCAATTTAGAGTATCCAATCCACCTATCCGTCTTTGGGATGTGGGGAGAAAACCCACGTTACCAAAGGGAGGACATATAGACTCCACATAGAAGGCACCTCAGCCGAGGATCAAACCGGAGAACACACATGCTAGTGTTATAAGGCAGATAAATGCGTATTCTACCATTACTCCATACGGTTATACAACATTAAAGAAAATGTATTGTCCATTAGCTCAAATGGTGGAGGAATAGGCTAAAGTAAATGGTTTATGAATATATGTGGGTTTGAATCTCAAAGTAGCCTATTTTGGATGATATCTTGGTAGTTCTGCATTTCCTATTGAAAAACAAATATGGAATATCTATATATGGTTGGTAAGTTATGCTGTGCAGATTTTTACACATCTAGCATGGCTTTGTGTACTGATGTCTACAGTGTTTTGGCCTTGGATGACTACGCATATCGTACGAGTACTTCTGTTAATAAAGATGTATGTGTAAATGATGAGTAACACGTACGTATATTACCTATACAGTTTGAATTACATTATGTTACAATCCATTCCTTCTTTTCATGGATTGCCCTCCTACCTGCATTACATGTGTATGTTTTAAATCCCACAGTTGGACAGTAATGCTTTTAATGTCTATTTATGTGTTTCAAGTGAGATAAATGTTTTATTGAAAACTATATGACAGTTGTGGGTTATTGCTGTGAGCAATGTTATGACATGTAGCCATGACTGCAGAGTTTTGTTGTTCAAATCCACAACATATGGCAGCACTTGCACTTTTCATTTATTTGTCATGTAATATACACACACAACTTCACATTTTATTGTTTGTACTTCCTCACTGCATATTCATAGTCATATGTTGTTTAACATCCATCAGTTCATGCGATCCCAAGGTTGATTAACTAGGCAGCTAAGGTTCTGGTTTATAATGTAAACATTGGTGAAAGTTGAGGTTTGAATCTCAGTTCCTCCTGTTTGTTTTTATGTGTACACAGTATATATAGTAACACAGCAATTACCGAGTGTGCAAAATATGATATAGTTCATTTCAAGGGTTGATAACATGTAATACTTAATATTTTCCAGTGTTCTGCTGTTGTGCATATTAGTAATTATATACTGATCTGACACAATCCTTATGGTGCTGTAATACATCCACTTTTCCTGTTTGCAGCTGATAAAGACCACACCTGAATTTTTGTATTCTGAATGCAGCATATATGCACAGGCTTGAGAAGCAGCAGAAAGAGAGGGGTGCATGTTATCACACTCCACATTTATTTCTACATAAATAGTCCTGACATGGCTAAAGCTTCAGTTTTAAATGTATATTCTTAGGACCCTCAGCCTATACTTGGCCTTCTATTCATATCATCGATATATGAATATTAGGACATTGTGAATGTTACATAATCATGACAGTACATTTGTTATTCTTACAACTTTGTGCATTTTGTTATACAATGTATAAATTAATTCTATGGGCCATATCTGCTGACAAATGATGGTGCAATGACAAATATACTTTGAGTATACATTTCACATGTCCTGTTTCATATGTTTTGATTACTTTAATTGCATATAATATACTGTCTTTGAAATTATGCTGGCACATACCTGCTTGTGTTTTATTACAGATGTTTGACGTATGGCTGTGATGTATGTTACACACAATTTTATATACTAGTATGGAATGAACTCATGCCTTACATCACATATGGTGTTAGAGATGGATAAAGTCATACACTAGTGTCATATCATATACACAATAGTTACCACATGCATATTGTGTAAGTTTGCATGACGTTATTTAATCATTGATTTTCATTTTAATACCTATTATGTACGAATAATGTTGTTTTTTTTCTGTGCTGAACTTGGACAGAGCACAGGACTTGTGCTGGATCATGAATTAGATTCAGACAACAATGACATGCCAGACCACTGCCAGCTGACTCAGATTTGTAAAACCAGGATGGTGACCATGATGGGGACAATTGTGACAACAGCCCAGGACCTGCGTGTGCCATTATTCCTACTGCTCATCATAGGAAGACATCTGTCACCACACCAGACAGACAATTTTTGGGACCAGATCTGGGACATAGTAACAGACATTTTCCAGATGTAGATGAGGGACCTGATGGGCAACTTTTTTCAGGACATGGCATGGGCCATATTCAACTACTTGGTTCATCTCCCAAGTCGCTGCCTGTAAATGTTTAATTTTCCATGCCCTTTCTTATACTAATCAAGGTTATCAGAATTTGTCAGAGATTTGGGGTGCATGGCTATGCTTAAAGAGGCCTTTGTGGTCATTAGCAGAATACACACTTATGAACTCATGGGCCGGGGTACTTGTCCAAAAATTTGTGCATGTATGCATATGTGTGCGCGTGTGTGTGTGTGTGTGTGTGTGTGTGTGTGTATGTGTGTGGTCACATGTGTTTGTACTCTTATGCATGCAGTGTTGCATAATATTAGGTCTAATGCACTCTGGCCCTGTATGTAACAGATATGACTGTTGCAGTTACCATAAGGCAAGTCGGGCACAATTGTTCTGCCTATATTGTTCTAATACATATATCTAGATGGGATGGCAGCAACTCACATATTACATTATTCACATTGTTCTCACATAATGCAGTGAGGTGGAGCTGGTGTATTTATTTATACGTTACACATGTGAATATATTGCAGCCATTAATGTATTGGTTGTTGCTGTGTTATGTCTGTTTAACAACATGATATGTCTTTGCCTTTGTGATTTATGCAGCAATGTTGTTTCATGCTGTCACACTGGCACAATGGCCTTGTGTGCTGCATGTAGTAGCAAATATTGTGCCATGTTGTATTACAGCATTATGACTGATAAATATAAATATATATATACTATGTGTGTGTGTGCGTGTGTGTGTGTGTGTGTGTGTGTGTGTGTGTGTGTGTGTGTGATCATGTGCCGTTGAAACCTGTGTTGAAAGCTAGATCGCTCAGATAATGTATATACATATATATATTTTTTGATAATTTTAATTTTTATTCAATGTATTGTTTGATAAGTATTTTTTTTTATTTGACACTTTTTGTCATATATATTATACATATATATTTTTAGTGGTGTTGTGTCTTTAAAATTCTAACAGGATATGACAAATTTTAACAGGATATGACATATGCATATTTGAACTATTTAATGAAGGAAGTGATGCCATTTTTATGTATGTCTGATGAAGCGGGTGTGGCGCTCACATTGATTAAAACCTGGATTCTTTGACTCTTTACATTTGGCAGTTTTTGGCTGTTATTTGATCGTTTTTGCCTAACTTTGTTCATTTTATTTGTGGACTATACCTTCAGCCAGTTCTGGGATTTGTTTGGTTCATACCTTGCTGAGGTTTCTGGGTTTGGTTTCATTTGTGCTGTTTTGGTGAAGGTATGGAAGCTGTGGCTGATTGCGAGTACCCATCAGGAGCAAATGCTTAGGATCTGTGGGTCCTATTAAGAACTGTTTGGTTGATTTTGCTAATCCTTTATTGTCCTCTGATAGTTCAGAGACATTCGACACTGAAGTTGTGGATGCCAACACTGAAATTTTGGCTAGGCAACTGAAAAGAGATATGGAGAACAATCTCTTTAGATTTAAAAGGTTGCAAAGCCAGCGGTACCATCTTGAAGCTAGTATTCAATGCAAAGTTATCCCCATACTTAATATGCCAACTTATGGAACTGCTTTTCCGGATTTATTGAGTCGTTGGCAGAAAATCAACCTACAAGCTAGCACAGCATATATGGAACTTCTTATAGATTTTTTCAGACCGAAGGAGGATGATCTTCTTGATTTGTTAAGTGAACAACAGCAACAGCTTATAGGCCTCCTAGGCACAGACTCTGCTGACATTTTCTTGCATGAGTTGATGGACAGGATCAACAGGTATGGTAACAATTTAATTTTACAGAAGAAGAAGAAACTCTCCAGAGATAAGAGAGATTTTGCTAACAATAATGTGTTTATGTGGCCTAAGAATGCTGCGATTTCACAACAGCCTGTCAACAATAGATTAGCTACATTGCCTGTCCAGGACCACTCGCAGAATCTACGGTATTTTTAGATCATGGGTCTGTACATGCCAGCAATTCCATTGGTCAGAAGTCTATCAAACATCAACTAACCAGGCAAGGCACCAGCAATGGGACAGTTGCTTCTGCCTCCGATAAACCAGATGAGGAAGTAATAACCCCCAAGTTGGTTACTTCTGTCTACTTCACCCCAGCCGAGTCTCGTTCCATGCCACTGGAAGAGGAACACGAGGAAGCTGTTTGTACCAGCACAGTAGTCAGACGTAAGATACATTTGGAGAATCTTCGCACTGACGAGCAACAGGTTTTTCCAAACGCTCCTCTTCCGATTCGGATAGGCAGGAAGAGGTCAATAGAACTGGAGCCACATGGTGGAGTCAAGCGCAAGGAAGCCAGCATGGAGTCCAACAATCGCTCGTACAAGCAACGATGGGGGCAGAGTCGTTGATATGGAATATTTCTGACCATGTACTTACGGAAGCGGAATCTTCGGTACTTGCCAAAGGACTAACTTTCATTCCCAGTAAGTAGTGGATGTTAGTGATAACATCCTGGCTATCAGGATGTTTCTTAGGTGTCAACTTAAAATTGCTTTTTCAGGACTCAAATATTGGAGGTGAGCAAAGACTTTTTAAAAAGAAAAGTTTATTAAATCCACGTTTAGCACCTGATTTAGAACTCTTTCTTACGTTGAAAGAGACCTATACAGTACTTCCACCTCTACATTTTTGATTTGCGTGATAATTTGACTAATGCTGAGTTTACAGCACTTTCAGACTTAAAGGCGAATGACAGAATTATTATCTGCCTGCCGACAAGGCGGCTCGACAGTTGTTATGAACCGGAGCTTTTATCTGAGCTCCATGCTTGATATGTTAATGACTGATGCATATGAAGTTGTGACTCAAAAGGCTGTTGAAAGTTGTCAACTGAATATCTATAATATGTTGTCTGAATGTAGATCTCTAGGATTGTTGACTAATGATCTCTTTGATTATTTTGTTGTGCAGTTTCCTGTAGTCCCCTCCATTAATGGACTCCCAAAGATTCATAAAAATGGTACTTCACCCCCTCTTAGGCCTATTGTTGCTGGAGAGAGGTGGCTTACAGAACCCCTTTCTGTGTACTTGGATTGTAAGCTCAAACAGGTTCTAGCACGGTTTACTTATGTCCTTAGAGACACCAGTCAATTCTTAAGTGATTTGTATCAATGTGTTCAAGCTATGGAAAGTTTAGATGGTGTACAGTTCGTTACTATGGATGTAACATCATTATTTACGTGCATCCCTAACAATATAGGAATTGACTTGCTTAGGAAATTAATGTGTGAAACTCTTACAGCTACTGAGGCTGATTTTCTGAGTTTGCTGCTTGAGACAGTCCTGGAGAACAATTATTTTGTCTTCTTGGACAGCCATTACAGACAGACCACTGGAGTAGCCATGGGCACCAGCTGTGCCAATTCTTATGCCAATTTAGTCATGGTAGCCTGGGAGAGAGGGGTCATGTTGACATGCACCAACATCGTCTTTACAGTTTTGTTGATGACCTCTTTCTCCTTTGGCATGGCACAGCCGGTGCCCTTGAGTCCTTTTTTGAGTATGTGAATGGATTGGAGGGCTTTTTGAAGTTCACAATGGAGCATTCCACAGATTCCATCAATTATTTGGATGTCACTGTATATAGGGACAATGAATCTTTACACACTAAAGTATTCAGGAAACCCTGCTACAGAGCTTCATTTCTTTCTACAGGTAGCATGCACCACCAGAGGACCTTTGACAATATTGTCAAGGGTCAAGCACTTAGGATTTCACGCCTCTGTTCGGATGACTGTTCATTTACATCTGAACTACTAAAATTGAGACAGAGTTTTTTGCATAGAGGTTACAATGACAACAATATAGATTCTATTTATAGTAATGTTATTAAACTTAGGCCACATAAAGGTAGACCATATTTTTCCAACTCACATGTGGGTCCTAGAGTACCCACTTTTTCTTCACAGACTCCTTTGATTCTACCATATGGCAAGAATGTGTCTTTTGTACAGCAGGTGATATGTGACAACTGGAACATTCTCACTGCCAATAGTGATACACAGCGCGTTGTTGGGAACTGCCCACATTATGTCTTCAGTAACCTGAAGAACCTTAAACAGCATCTTTGTTTTCCTAAGTTGTCTCTCAACGTGTTTAATGATAGACCAGTCTACAATCTAGGGACACATAAATGTGGGTCCTGCCACCAATGCGCATATATTGATACTTCCAAGTTTTTTAGAAATCCAAATGATGGACGCCTTTGGGATCTTAGATGTTATTCAGATTGTAGCACTAAGAATATAGTATATGTGGCATGTTGCCAACAGTGCTATATGTTCTATGTTGGCAAAACGAATCGCTCCCTACGTGAGCGTATAAGGGACCATCTATATTGCTTTAATAGACTAGAGACATATAGTGCTATAGCCAAACATATGCTGTCTTTTGCAGGACATTTTTTTTGTTTCAGGTTCTCTGTGTTCATTTTGAAAGTCCAAGAGGAGGTGATCTAGTGAATACTACAGAGCTCTCTGAGGTCAGATGGATATTAAGGTTAGCGGCACATCGAGGCAGGGGCCTGAACGATCATGTGCCATTGAAACCTGTGTTGAAAGCTAGATCGCTCAGATAATGTATATACATATATATATCTTTGATAATTTTAATTTTTATTCAATGTATTGTTTGATAAGTATTTTTTATTTTTATTTGACACTTTTTTGTCATATATATTATACATATATATCTTTAGTGGTGTTGTGTCTTTAAAATTCTAACAGGATATGACAAATTTTAACAGGATATGACATATGCATATTTGAACTATTTAATGAAGGAAGTGATGCCATTTTTATGTATGTCTGATGAAGCGGGTGAACCGCGAAAGCGCTCACATTGATTAAAACCTGGATTCTTTGACTCTTTACATTTGGCAGTTTTTGGCTGTTATTTGATTGTTTTTGCCTAACTTTGTTCATTTTATTTGTGGACTATACCTTCAGTCAGTTCTGGGATTTGTTTGGTTCATACCTTGCTGAGGTTTCTGGGTTTGTTTTTGCACATGTGTGTGTATGTTTACATATATATATATATATATATATATATATAGATATATATATATATTTATATATATATATATATATATATATATATACCTCCAACGAAAAAGTGTGAGGTACATTAAAAGGTGCTCAGAATCCAATACAAATCCAATACACATACCAAGACCAATCCAGCACTCAAAGTAAAATTCAAACAGCCATGGTGGAAAAGAAGTTTATTAGGCTCGCCTGCCCAACTCAACACAGACGGGTAGCCGGTTTCGCTCAAGGCATCATCAGTGTACAACATCATCGGGCGAAGCCCAGATTTAAATACTTAATGCAGACTTGCTATTTACATAATTTAAAGAGATATACACATACAATCAATCTCTGTGCATTAACATGTAAATACAATATAACATAGTATGTTTATATTACATGTATGAACATTTACATTACTTAAATCTAACAATGTCTCCAATATAAACCACTCCTATTTTTGTACCCTAACCAAGAAACCAACTGATAAATAAATCCCACCACCAAAGGCTCCACTAAGCCTATACCTAGTCAAATAAGGCTAAAGAAATAGTCTATTAATATTATTATTAATAGAGGCCAATTTTATTATACCTACCCTACTGAAATATACTTGTATACCTAACTAACCAAATTATGCGGTAAGCATGTTTGGTATGTATTATATATATATGAGCATGCATCCTTCACTTACTACATTGACAGTCACTGGCCTATTAGTGAATATATGAAGGTGATGCTTTGTTTAACATCACTTATGATTCCCTTGTTTGCCCATATATTGCATATCTCAGTATCCTGTCTTTTTGATAATAGCTTCTATTATGACATTCATGCACAGATGTGCATACATGTCTGTGTGTATCTATTTGTTGTACATATGCACTGATTTACATAGCTGTACATATGTATAAGTATATTATGATTGATACACATCTGCTCTTGTAATATGTGACTGCTTACATGCACTTATTCCATTTTTTTGTGCTGTACCTATGTACACAGAACTGTCTTTTAATTAGTCCTACACATGTAGGGTACTATTTTTAAAAAGAACAGTAACTGTGGCACCAGTTATATTATGTTTGCCTGGCAGTATATATGTGTATGTAATACAAAATGCTACATTTGCTGTACACCTGTGACACTTGCTGTTTAATTGTTGCACATTACTCTATTTGTGTCATTTGTACACAGACTTGTTTACAGCCATCACCAATCAACTATGCACAGTCACATATTGACAATTTGCTTCAATGTATCAAACGAGGACTTGCAACCATCTTGTGTTGTGGACATGTGCATGTGCACTTTGTGTCGTTAGCTTGGGTTGTCTTGCTTTATTCTGTACCTTCTTCTCTTATTGGCATTTCTTCACTTATGTGGGCTGGCGTTGCCCATCTCCCCCTCCCCTTATAACTTTGGCCTACATATTTCACATATACATGGCTTATGTTATGTGTATGTTTACCTTCCTGCACTGCAAAACTCTTTACCACACAGCTGCCCATACAAACAAATCTTGTTACACTGAATAATAAAAGAATACTGCTCCACAGGAAAGTAGTTTTAGTGCTTTTATTCATTTAATTGTGAACTTCATCAGAAACTGAATACAAACCCTTTGAATCTTTTTTCAGGTTTATTTACCTTCCTGTACATTATCATCATTGTCACATAACAGTACTGGTATAATATAACCTTGTGCCACCATGTTGGATATCATACACATGCAAGGCATATGCACACAAGGTGGTGACAATTGCTTTGATTCCATCATTGTTCATGTTGTACTTGTGTGTTCTACATTATCCAGGGATTTTTATGTTTCCTGCCTATGCCCAGGCATGGCATATGTCCTTGACATATGGATCCCATTCCGCCTGCATTTGTGGTGTGTCACTTATTTTATTACAAAGACACATTAATGTTTTTCCACAGTATTGCTGGCATTCTGCTTAATTGTTTACCTTTACCATGCAGGTTTGGAGGTTCTAGTCTGCCACCCACTCGTCTGCTTCTGCTTTTGCTCATCTTTGCAGTTGCTTGGCTTATACTTGCACTGCTAATAGCCTAGTGGATGATTGCCTTCAGTATCCACTGTGTACCACAATTTTATTTATTCATTAATTAATTTATTTATTTATTTATTTATTTATTTCATTTGTCTTTTGTTAACCAGGTTAGTCCACTGGGCTGGTGGTCCATTTTCAGTGGAGACCCTAGGAGAAAAGCTTCACAACAAAAAAATAACAATACACAATAGCAATAGCAAAGTTAATATTACAAGTAATGTGAATTTGTATACATAACTACATGCATTTATGCTTTAAGTGAATATGAGTACATATCAATCAATACATTCATGGGGTAGTAGAAGAATTAACACAGCATAAAATTCAGCAAAAACAATAGCTAAAACGTAGAAGAGGTGGAGAACCATAGTAACGATGAAGGTTACAAATAGGGCATCAGAAAAAGAAAGCTGTTAAACATGTTTAATGACTAAAATGAGTTGGCAGAGATGAAGAAAGAGTAGTCCATAGAAGGGTTGAAGTAGATGAGCGGGGAGGAAAGTTTAGGGGTGTAAACAGAGTGAAAGAAATCTGGTTATGGGAAGAGCTAGGGAGGTGGGAAGTATAGTATGGAACAGAAAGGATGAAATTTAAGTATAGTACTACTAAGCAGCAGAACAGAGGGACTACAGTATAAGTATTTATGAACATTATATTAAAGTAAGGAGAGGAAAATTGTTATGGTCTAACAACTGGGTAAGTATCTTCTAGGTCGGGTGGTGACAGGTGCAGGAGGGAGAGTTAGCAAGGTAGTTCTTCAGTTCTCTTTTAAAATGAAATGAGGATTGAATAGAACATGTATTGGTTGGGAGTTTCTTCCAGGTTCAAGATACACAGCATTTATAAAGTAATCTGCCTATTGTTTTGTTAGGCCTGTAGGTGTGAAGTAGCAGTTGGTCAATGCTATGTTGGGATCCTGAAGGTTTATATAGGGATAGGAGAGTGGACAGGGAGGGACAGATGGCAGGATTGTACAGCAGAGAATGTATCATCAGTAGCTGAGAAAGTTGCAGTAGTTGAGGGAATTCAAGCCATTGTAGTTTGTTAAGGGCAAGGCAGTGATGGGATTTGTAAGGGAAGTTACAGGCAAATCTGGCTATATGGTTGTAGGTTCGTTCAAGTTTGGTTAAAAGATTTGCTTGCAGCTGGGTAAATATAGGGGAAGCATAGAGTAGGCAGGTGAGGAGGTAGGCTTGAGCTAGTGAAGTCCTTAAGGTAATGGATAAGAATTTTTGTTTCTTTACAGTAAACTGAGTTTTTGATTGGTCTTTTTGATGGATTGTTGGATATGACGGTCAAATTTCAGTTGATTGTCAGATGTAATTCCTAGAAGCTTGGTGTGAGAGTCAGCTTGAATGATGGTGCTATCTAGGGAACAGAGACTGAAGGAAGTTTTAAGGTAGGACATAGATTTTGGAAGGAAAAGAAGAAGCTTAGTTTTCTTTGGGTGAAGAATGAGTTGGTTATTGATTAACCAGTGTTCAATGGTGTTGAAAGATGTCTGGGTGAGGGAGTGAAGGTCAAAAGGGTTGTCAGAGAGGGTAATAAGAGTAGAACCATCAGTGTACTGGATTACAGAAGAGGTGCAGCAGGTGGAGGGGAGATTGTTAGTAAAAATATTAAAGAGAAAGAGACCTAGAATTGATCCTTGGGGTACACCTGCTTGGACAGGTAGGAAAGGTGAGCAGGAGGTCTGCCATCTAACAGATTGTTGTCTGTTGTTAAGATAATTAGAGAACTCTGATGCAGAGAGGTTGAGTTCAGTTAGTTTAGTAAGAAGCTTATGGTGGGAGACAGTGTTGAATGCCTTGGACAGGTCAAAGAATAGGCATGACACCAGTTTGTTATTATCTCTTGCCTCTGCTATAGTCTGGGTGGAGAATATAAGGGCTGTGGATGTGCTGTGGTGAGGTCTAAATCCGTGTTGAGAGGGGAGAGGAGATTTTCCTGGAGCAGATATTTAAGAAGTTGTCTGCGAATGCATTTCTCTAGTATTTTTGAGAGAGGGAAAAGGATGTCTATAGGTCGGAAATTGGAATGTTCGATGGAGTTAGCTCCTTTGTGAAGTGGACTTGTATGGAAGGATTTCCAGATTTCAGGGACTGAGGATTCTTTAACAGAATGGTTGATGAGGATTGAGAAGTGATATGCTATAGTATTGGCTGCAAGTTTGAGAAATTGGGGGGGTAGGTTGTCGAAGGAAGCAGAGCAAGGTTTAAGTTTCTGCAAAAGGGATTTTATATAAGTGGTGGAAACTGGTTTCAGGCAGAAGGATGAGTGGAGGCAGGTGGTGGAGGGGATGGAGGGTTGTGATTGGTTGTTGTCAGGGAGAGTTTGTGGAGAGAGTCTATGACATAGTTGTTTAGTAGGGTGGCAGTTTGAAAAGGTGATTTATTGGGGAAGGGGTTGGGGTAGAAGGCTTCCCTGGATGGAGAATATTGTTCATGGTGCACCAACATTTTTTGGGGTTTGAGATGTGAGTAGATTGAACTTCTTGATAGAATTTTTTCCTGTCTTGGATAATAAGTTTATTAGCAAGGTTTCTCAGTTCTTTGAATTTACGGAGAAGAGAAGAAGATTTTGAATTTGTCCATTGTTTCCAAGTAATGTCTCTGTAAGTTTCATGGTGGAAAATGTATAATTAGAGAGCCAGGATGCTGGATTAAATTTGATCCTAATTGTTCTGATGGGTGCCAGGGTGTTTAGTATGTTTAGCAAAATACTGTTAAACTCAAGGACAGCATCATTTAGAGGAAAGTTAAGTAGGTGTGATCAACTGACGAGAGTTGGCTGTTGAAAGTTTCTGTGTTGAAATTGGTCAGGTTGTGGCAATGTCTATAAAGGTGGGTTTTGAGGTTTGATTGGGTACTCTTAGTATTGAGATGGGGAGGTGATCGCTTAAGGAGTCTGGTAAAGTGCTGGGATTATGATACTGATTAGGGTTGGAAGTTAAGATCCAATCAAGAAAAGAAAGGAGTTGGAGTTTTTATTGATGCAGGTGGGAGTAGAAATAAGTTGACTGAAACCAAAAAGGTTTATACTAAGGCTAGGGGAGTGGGGGGAGAGTTTATTCCAATCAATATTGACATCACCTAGCAAAATTGTCTCAAAGGGCAGATGTTGGGAAATCCAGGATAAAATAGATTCAAGAAATGGAATATTGTTACCAGGGGGTATATAGACAGATCATATTGCAAATCTCTTGTGTGGGTTAAGGTGACAATTGAGAAAGATAAGTTCTGCAGGTGAGAAGTCATGGAGAGTGGGGGGTTAAGGTGTTCTGAGAACATGATAGCAACACCTCCCCCTTTTTTGGAAAGTCTGTCTTGCCGGAATATGTTATAGCCAAGGGGGAGTAGAATTTCTGAGTTTGTGATATGTGGTTTGAGCCAGGTTTTTAGAGACTTAAGATTTGAGAGGAGTGGTGGGCTACCAAAGTATGTAATTCTGTGATTTTGTCTGGGAGACTTTGTAGGTTTATGGAGTAGATAAACAGGTGTTTAGTTGAAGAGGTGGGGAGTTGATGGCCAGTAGGTGAGGTGGAGGTGGTGGAGTTGGAGGAAGAGGATGGTCCAGGGTTTGGGTGGAAGTCCATATCTGACAGGAGTGTTATTGGAAGTAAATTAGATTTAGAGAACCTAATTTCCAAACCAGTCTCCATTTATTGTTCTCTGACACACAACTACCATCAGTCATACCCTTTCTGGTATGACTATCACAAAGTCTGCAACATCTCAACAATGATATGTGCATTGGTACCTATATATTTTTGTGCTGTACCATGGCTGGTATGCATCCATACCCTGTATGTCAATTTTCCCTCACCTGTTTTATTATAGTCTGCATGTGTGCTGTCTGTGTACCTTACCACTCCTTTATGTGTATTTCTGACATTTGCCTGTCATGTCTTGTGATATTTGTTATATGTTTATAGCTGCTCGTTTGTTCTCCCGCTCTTTTCATATCTTTTCCATTCCTTCTATTTTCCAAAAAAAAAGGAAAAAAGAGACGTATTCCCACAAGGAAAAACAACATTGCCCATGGCCTTCTGACTCTGCCTCTGACCTGCCTACTCTATCATACTTCTTTTGTGTCCCTGTTCTTTATCCCCACATCTGCTTTTCTATCACCTTATTTCCTTCTGTTTGTGTACTAGTTGTGTTCCCAACACACATACGTACTCAATGTTAACTACTGCTAGCCATGGTGAAGTGTCTGTGATTGTTCTTTACCTTGCTTAAATTTTTTTATTAGAAATATTTTGGATTATGTCAGATTCTGCAATTTTGTGATAGGTGCATTTATATATGCCCATCTATGAATTAAAACAAAATATGTAATTGTTTGTGGAAATCTAGTGATTTATAGAATTGCTTGGATACATAAATTAAAATGGATGGCCATGTTAATTAATATGGCCAAAAGACAGTGGCCACCCATTCAAGTCAATGGGAGAGACCACAATGCAAGTAAGAAGAGTGACGTTGAGTGCTGCTGTAGTGGTGGGTAGTGTGTGTTTGTGAACAGGTGTGTGTCAGTGTGTGTTTGTGTGTATGCATATTTGTGTGTGTGGGAATGTGTGTCTGCCTGGGTGGTCACAGCTGGGGAGGTTAGGTAGACGATCAAGAGGGTGTGTGTGTGTGTGTGTGTGTGTGTGTGTGTGTGTGTGTGTGTGTGTGTGTGTGTGTGTGTGTGTGTGTGTGTGTGTGTGTGTGTGTGTGTGTGTGTGTGTGTGTGTGTGTGTGTGTGTGTGTGTGTGTGTGTGTGTATGAGCTTGTGGGCATGTATATGTTCATGTATGAATGTATGTGTAAGAGTGTGTGAGTGGGTGCCCGTGCAAATGCAATGCATGGACCATGGGAGTTAATCACCACCAGAAAGTGCTTGTTAACAATGGTGGTAATAAAAAGTAATTCAGAGATATGAAATTAGCCCATAATGAATTACAGACCCATAAGCCTGACCAGCCTCTTCTGTAAAGCCATGGAACATATCATTACAGACCTCATAAATAAAGACATAGGTGACCTCTAAACCCTGGGTACTATCCAATTCAGTTTCATGAAGCACAGATCCTACCTGTTAAATCTGATGAATTTCTTTCCAGTGTGACCAAGGTCATCGACAAGGGCAAATCTGTGCACACAGCATACCTCTACCTGGCAAAGGCTTTCAACACAATCCCACATTTGGGCATTACCAATAAACCTAGCAAGCTGAATGTAAACCCCTTTGTTGTAAGATGGGTTGCCAACTGGTTCACAAACCAGACACACACTATCAAAGTGGGTGACTCCACATCATCCAGCAGACCTGTTACCAGTGGGGTGCCATAGGGGTCATTGCTGGGCCCCTTACTGTTTGGTGAACACTTCTCAGTAGTTCAAATCAAAACTAAGGGGTTGTGTCTGACCAAGTTTGCAGACAACTGCAAACTAGGCAAACTAGGTGCAATCACTGAATCCCTAAATGATATCAGTATACTCCAGGAGGACCTCACAAAGACCAATGACTGGCGTATTAGTCATGGTCTCAGACTAAATGCAAAGAAATGCATCATGATTTCCTTCAGCACAAACAAGGTCTCCACACTATCAAATCAACAACAATATCCTAAGTACCCATGATGTGGTAAGGGACCTGGGATCACAAACTGACTGCAACCTGAAATTCAACCACCACTTGTCTATTGTAGTAAGGAAAGCTTTCTACATAGCACACTTCATTAGTAAAGGCATCGACTTGAGAGCAAAAGAAGTTATAATCTCCCTATACTCGGCAGATATCCGGCCCATAATTGAGTATAATGCCCCATTTGGCATGTACTTACTAAGCACCTGCAGCAAATAGAGAGACCTCAGAGGTTTCTAACAAAAAAGATCAAGGGGCTCCAGCATGTGCCTTACCCAGACCGACTAAAGTCCTTGTCACTATAGTCCGTATCATATAGACTTCTTACGGGAGACTTATGCCTGGCCTACAGAGACTTCTTAGGGGAAACTTAGGCCTGGTCTACAGAGCAATCCAAGACCAAAACCTAATGAACTTGCTGCATATCCTAAATCAAACTGGACTAGGGCTACCCATTCTGGGGACCTAAATATTACCTGTGACTTAAATAGGACATGCTAGAGGGACAGATTTATCTCCCAGTGACTGCCGTGTCTTCGGAACAGACTACCAATTCATGTGAAACTGAACACCTCTATGTCACTGTTCAAGATGAGCCTGGATGAGTGGATGGGGCACCGTAAATTCTTATTGGTGATAGAGCTCACAACCCTCCCAGACATGGGCAGTCATCACTAAATGCAATCTTGGGTATTGACTAGCATTTCTATGGTATTACATTAGGTTCATAGTTCATAGTTTAGTACTAAGCTAACTGCCCTTGCGAGCCATTTTAAGCCTAGCCAATTATCCCTTGTTAGACTCAAACCCTGCACCTTGTGTTTGCAAGGCAAACACCTTAGCCATTAAGCCACCCTCCCAAGCCAAAGGATGAAATAGCTAGGCTTAAAATGACCTTCGGGTCGCTGGTCTAGTAATCGCCTATGATCCTATGAGTTCTTCCTCACTGCAGTTAAGATGTCTGTGAATCACTTTTGCAGAGACTGCATTCACTTGGCATACCTGCAGTAGGTACCTTATATGGCCACAGTCCATTTTCTGAATCCCAGACATAATTACAGCAAAAGAAATGATAAAAAAACTTCCAAATAATCTTTAAGCCTAGTATCAGATACCATCGTTGTTCTTATTAGGAACCAAGTAGGCAAACACCACAGATGTTTAAGACAAAAGAGAAGTAAAGGAATAGATTGGCTAAACATGATTCATATGTTTATAATCTAGAAAATCAACATAAGCAAATTGCATTTAAGGTACTAAAACAGAAAACAAAAGTAACTCATGAAGGATGGAAGAAAGGATATTTTTACTAAGAAACCTAAGGAAATGCATTCCAAGACAATGTATGGGCCTTTTCTTGCTTATCAAATGACTACAATATGTAGAAGAAACACCAGAGAATATGTTTTTTTCTCTTTTAGGCTATATCTGTGTTTTATGCAGCAAAATCATGAGCTGCGCAATACATTCTGCAGAGTGCTAAGAACTGCAGAAGAGACTATGAGGTTAATATATGAATTTTCATGAGTAACTGACACAAAAATAAAATTAAAAGTGATATATTACACACAATAGCATGAACATCTTGTAGAAGTGCTTAGTAGAACAGTGCGGTTCTGCTTTAATGAAATGCAAATGAATTCAACATAGACAATGAAATCAACTCTGTGAGCTGCAATGCCTTATTTTGACTTTACGTGTGATGCAAAGTAATGCAGTACAAACAAAGAACTTCATATATATCTTGTAATGGGCTACTGTCAGACAGGCAATGATTTACTGTGACACAAAGTAATATCCAAATTACCCTATTACAGAAAACAGCATAAACACACCGCAGAAGGCTTTTGTGAACCACTAGTTTTACTGTGTCGATTTAGCATTCTGTATTATTCAAAGCAGTATAATCACTGAAACGAACTCTTTATAATAATGTCTTTAAGATACAGTTTAGAATATGAATGAAATTTACAAAGGAACTTTTAAAATCATGTTTGATAAGGAAGGTCAAATGACTATGTTAGCATGTCATCATTGTGGAAAACACTGTGATTATAGTAATGAAGGTCCTACATATGCATTAACCCACATTAATAACTATGCAATTTTTCAAGATTATGAAATACAGGAACTTACTGAAGAAAATCCATTTTTTGATAAAAGTCATGGTATAATGTAATGATAATAAACAATAAAGGTTACACTAAATGTACACCATTATGAGTGAACAGACAACACAGACATACCTCACACCTTCTTCCTCCTAATTTTAGTTTTCCTGCTGATATTCTTGCAGCTTTAAAGGCTGAGGGGGGATTAATAAAGGCTACCACAAAGTATAGACATGGTATACACTTAGTATAAGCTTTCTGAATGATTAGAAAGCACAAAAATGTGCTAGGGATGTTCTTGAATACAGATCGCGTACACTTAGAGTGCACTTAATATAGGTGTTATTGAATCTGGCCCAATTCAGTTGTTATTTACCATGTCAGTATGCACGTTCCTTTAGAATTTACTTATATCCAACCATAGTATATTGCTTTTATATTATGGCTATTTTTTTTTTTATTTATGCATTTTTTTATTTAGTTATTGTACTTAATTTGTCAGTGTAATAAAACAGCTGTTTCTTTATTGATGGTAAGTACATTTTAATTATATGAACATTAACAATGAAACCAAAAATATCATTTGTATATACTTTGGTTTAGATTTTTTACTTGTTTTTATGATGCATTATGTTGTTCCATTTTTGTATATATCCACTATACATAGCAGTAGATATACACTGATATATGCACTTATACAGATGTATGCAAACACAGGCATACATATATCAAAACATATAAAGACTCTGGGACAGATTCCACAATGTTTATGCATGGCCTCTACCATCTCTCCATCACTACTGCAAACAGTAATACCCGTCCCCCACTCTGGATGGTATCACCCTTGCAACCCCATCTAGTGGTTCACTATTTCCAGACAAAATAATTCAATTCACAGACATTCTAAGTTAATAGACCTAATTACCTTATTTGAGCATAGCGCTGAAACTGCCCAAGGACTCAGTAGGGTTGCAGAGTCCAGCCAAAATTCTCAGACAGTACAGTTTCATTCATATACCAGAACTTGAAGGCAGAGAACCTTCTTCCAATACCAGTTCTAATGTACAAGTGGAGCAGCACAGCATTGAGTCCATGCAGTACCAGAGTTCCATCTATAGGGCATACTGGTCAGTATAGCATGACGTCCAGCATGGCTATCATGCCTGCATTCATTCTATATCTGGGAATGGGAAGAAGGACAAGGATGTAGGGCCAGTACCAAACAGTGACCCCAGTCTTGGTTTAAAAGAACATAAAACACTCCGTCCCTTTTGGAGCTCAGAGGGCAACTTGCATTAGCCACTACCTGACAATGCAAATTCCAGGTAGACCCCCCCCCCAACTCCCAATACCTATTGTACAGCTCCAACTGCATATGCAATTAATTGCTGCTGGCAGTCCAGCTTTTCACCCAGTAATGCCCGCAGTGCTTACTTCCACATAGAGGTGGAACTTCAAGAAGCCAGTCATTTGAATGGACTTCACCATTGATTCTACCTTGTACATTTGATGAAAAATTAGTTCAATGCAGTGAGCCCAGTTCCTGTTTTGGAATTGGGAGTAGGGCTGTTCTAACTGGGGATTGACAGATCCCCATCTTTTGGATTCAGGCATAGAGTAACAAGTGACATGCTCAACTATGCTTTTACTCTAGCCAAAGCATTTTAGAATCTGTCCCTCTGTGTCTCTCACTTGCTTATAAGACGCACTACACACAGACATATGCACACACACACACACACACACACACACACACACACACACACACACACACACACACACACAAACACACACAGAAATGCATATGAGCTGTTACATTTGCTTAGGGGAGAGCTCATTTTATATTTACAATTGTAACTGAATAAAGGGTTATAAATTGGCATACACTCTGTAAACAGTCAGCAATATAAGAAAGTTATTAGTTTAAAAATAGTTTTATTTTACTCTAAAGATGTTTTTCCATATGGTATGAACAATAAAAAGAAAATGAAGACTTAGTGAAGAGCTAGACACATCTGGCATCTGCTTTCATTTCTATTTAAGAGGATATGGTTGTTTTTAATTATGGCAGCTGTGCTATAATAAATTAGATAGTCTTCAGAGCCTGGTAAAAGGAGGCACTCTAAATGGGAAGGAATAGTCACACATTGGAAAATGTAGACAGACAGGCAATCTGTTTAAAGAAAAAAGTTAATCTAGGGCCAGACTTCAAACATGCTGGGCATCACATATGTTCATGTCACTATGCGAAGCAGTTACTACACTCCATGAGGTAGGGCTCTGGCAGGCCCCATTTAGTGTAAGCTAATGGGAACTGCTAGAGCACTACACCTAATTAAAAAGAGGAACTAGGTTTGCTACTATGAACTAAGTTAGAGGTGGTGAGGTTTTCCAATGTACAAGGCTGACAATGGAGAATCCAGTTGAAGTCAATGGAATATGTTGTCAAAGCAACAGCTTCATCTGTATGTGGGACTAGGTACATCAGGGAGCACCTGGCAAAAAGCCAGACTGCTTGTAATACCTATTTCTACATGGAGATGGAGTTGTTCTGCAGGTGTCAGGAGTGGTAAGGTGCAGGGAACCTGAGACTACTTGCAAGAGAGAAAATGAGCAATACAAGAGCCATCACCCTAAACTCCTTTTTGATATTCTGCATAATATAAATGTAATTTACTGATGGGCTATTGGCTGTACATGACTGTTCGTCTTCTCTGAAGGGGAGAATGTAGCCAAGATGGATTCGCTTGACATCATGACTGCATTCAGCTCTCAGCTCTAGAGGTGAAGTTGTTGCACTGGACAGCCTCATGATCAAGCATCTCCACCTGTATATCAGACCTCATATTGCAAGAAGGTTCTCTGCCTGCAATATCAGGTCCAAAATACAGATAGATCTACAGTGCTATGGAATTTTGGCTGGACTTGTTGACCCTGCCAAGTTCTCAGGGCGCTCAAGCTCCCTTTGGAATAGGTAATAAGATTCATTAATGTAGATTGTTATCATAATCATATGACACTGACTAAGCATAGCAGGACTCCCACTGTTTCAATACCTTAGTATTTAGTGATATTGAATTAGAAAAGTCCCTCCCACTGGGATAATGACATCCTAAGATCAGGATGGCTTTCACATTCTAGAGTAGCAGGACCTGCATGTGCTCCTTAAAGATATATACCCATAATCATGGTCTGTGAAATTAGTGAGATTTGTGTTAGTGCTAATATAGAATGAGTCCATAATGGCTGCTCTAAGGTATACACATACTGGTTATAGACAACAACTACTGTTGTACATTTCCACCAAAGAATGCACTCATGCATAATTTGTTCTTTTGTGGTACACTGTATCTCCATACCTTAGTAGAAGTGGAGCCAATATCCAGGAGCTGTGTAGTGAGTCACATTCCTAAACAATGAACCTATGAACCTATGATACATTCGTAAATGACATGGCATTAGCTGCACACATTGCATGTGCCAGGTATAGTAAACAGCAAATAAACAAAGTTATACAGTAAATGCCCATTGGCTACATGACCGACCTCCATACCTGGCATGCATGTGACCCACACATGACAGCGTAACACTGATAAAGGCAATAATGGCCACAGTGTGGCCACTGTGTCATGTCTACCATGTGACCTGCGTATCATGAATGTTGCCAAACAAAATATCACATCATCCAATGTGGTACCTATATACCTACAATAGCTCATCCTTTTTTGACTGACTGGAGCACAGGGGGCATGCTAAGGCAAAGTATATGCACTTCATATGTGGCCATGAGACATAGCACAGTGCACTATAAAACAATTCCTTCTTCACAAGCACACCCACATGCATACCCATTTTGTAGGTCCCCCTACAGGGGTGTCAACACAGCCACATAAAATGTGTAATGGTAACTACTAGCATATGGATGTAGTAACATTGTGTACGTAGCTTTCCTGTAGTCTACAGTATGCCTTTTAATAATATTACAGATATGAGCTCTCACCTTTGCTCTTGTGTCCTACAATTGATTCATGAGATGATGCATGCCACACCTGTAGGATTGCTCCTACAGGTTTGACATGCATCAAACCACACCTGTAGGATTGCTCCTTAATACCCACTAGGTGTCTTGTACAGCACATTCCTTAATGTTATGATGTCAATACATGCTAATCAATACATGCAGTGGAAAACAGAAGAACAGAATGTACTAGGCAACTGGCTCTTGTGGCCATTTACACCTTGCCAGTACCCACCCCACCTTAAATACTTTTTCAAGGAGTAATAGGGAAATCATACCTGGACTAAATTTTTGAAAAGCAATCCAATTGCCTAACTCATTCTTAAAGGATGAGGGTGTATCATATTGCCTGATCTGGAGAGGAAGTTTGTTCCAGAGAAAGGTTAGTCATTGTGTGACAAATCTATTTATCATGATTTCTTTATTTGCTGAAGCAGGCTCAGAGCTCTTGTTCTAACATTTGCAGGAATGGTTAATTTGTGGAGAAATAAGAAGTCTTGGACTGCTGGAGCCCTAATGGCCTAGAAATCAGGCACATATTGTCCCTAAAGAGGCTGTAAGGTAATACATGGATAAGACATTCAGCCTCTTTTGACAGCTCAGGTAATTTAATTCCATGATCTTTTTTTGCCAAGAAACTTTGGTGCCCCCCAACTGCTTGATATATATATATATATATATATATATATATATATATATATATATATATATATATATCAATACAAATGTAAACGTTCGTTTGTTCAAAATTTTAAATCTCCGAAAGTTCTTCACCAATTGCTTTGAATGTTGCATTCGAATACTCACGTGTTTTTATATACCTACTATTATATAGATGTCACACGTTGCATTCGAATACGCACGTGTTTTTATATACCTACTATGGATTCTATATATTTGTATACAAATATGCAATTTTATATGTTTTTGTTACAACTTTCTTACTTCTTTTTCAGTGCAATCGATCTGCTTTAGTTCATCCAAATAATGCCTCGCAGAAGATCAAACTTAGGTCATCGTACTCACGGAGCAGAAGCAGTGCAACGAGTAATTGCAAATCAAACTGAGGAAGAACGGGCATCAGTGAACGAGCGAAACAGACAAAGAATGGCTCAAATACGTGCCGAGGAAGCAGCAGAGTGACGTGCAGCCAGACCTGAGGATGCACGGTTGCGAGCACGGTGATCGCGTTCTGCAGCTTCAGATCTGCTTCATTCTCCTCGATCGACACCAGAGGATGAAATAAATGCTTTCTTGAAATACTCTACTTTGTGGCAACACATAAAGACGTTAAAATTAACTAGAAATATGCATGTCCAGCTGCAAAACGATCGATCAGCTGAGATATTCTCACATCAATTGCTGGAAATTGGGAACGGAAAGGTGCCAGTTCATCTGACCTCAGGACGAATTTCATTGCCTCATAACTTCTGCAATTTAGTGACATCAAAAGAAGAATCGATTGAAAAAGTATTTCCCAATATTCAAACCAATTATAAGAATCACGATTGGCTGACTGAACGAGCTATTCTTGCGGCCCAGAACAAAGACGTCTACCAACTTAACAATATTATTTAGTCTAACATTCAAAGCAAGGCAGTCACATACAAGTCCATTGACACTGTTGTGGAAGCTGATGAAGCCGTTAATTATCCAACAAATTTTTGAATTCACTCAATCTGCCAGGGATGCCACCACACGTACTGCAATTGAAAATCGGCGTGCCAATTATCATGTTGCGAAATATTAACCAGCCAAAGCTTTGCAACGGCATGTGGCTTGCAGTAAAAAAAATAATGAACAACGTCATAGAAGCAACAATCTTGACAGGACCTTTCAAAGGTGAAGATGTCCTCATTCCTTGCATTCCTATGATTCCAACGGATATGCCATTTCAATTTAAGAGATTGCAATTCCCAATTCGATTGGCGTTTGCAATCACCATCAACAAAGCTCAGGGCCAATCTTTAGAATTGTGCGGTTTAGATCTACACACAGATTGCTTCTCACATGGACAATTATATGTTGCGTGTTCTAGAGTCGGCAAACCAGACAATCTCTATAGCTGCACAGACAATGGAACAACAAAAAATATTGTATACCCGCAAGCATTGTGAAATTAAACATATTAGAAATGTGCGCTTTCTCTTTTCTTTCTTTTCCATTTAACCAGACTGAGCTACAGCAACGCGTGGCCAGGTACAGCTAGCATATATAGTATATATATATATATAAGTAAGATACATCACAATGAGGGTGGTGGATTTTATGATGGGACAAAGGGGTCAACACATCTTTGGACTGAGAGGAAATACATGGATAATACATTCATCTCTTTTGACAGCTCAGGTAATTTAATTCCATGATCTTTTTTTGCCAAGAAACTTTGGTGTGCCCCCCCCCCCAACTGCTTGATATATATAGTAAGATACATCACACTGAGGGTGGTGTATTTTATGATGGGACAAAGGGGTCAACACTGCTTTGGACAGAGAGGAAATACTCTTTGTGATCAGCTGTGGCAGATCGAAGGATTTTCTCTCCACTGTTGTTTCATGATTGTCAAAGGACAGACAGTTTTCATTGGTTCATAGTTGTGTACTAGGATAATGGCCCTGGAGCCTTTACAAGCCTAGCTCATAGATTGTCAAAGGAAAGTCAGTTTTCATTGGTTCATAGTTGTGTACTAGGATAATGGCCCTGGAGCTCTTACAAGCCTAGCTCATAGAAGTGCTCTTGCATCGTGCCGCCTGGTGTTAATTCCCAGTGCCTCTATCAAGTAGAGCCACTGGAGTGATCCCCAGGGTGAACTTTCTATTTCCCATCCACTCATCAAGATTTCTCTTGAAGGGGGCCAGTGAGGTGCTCTGCTTGACATGTATGGGAAGTCTATTCCAGAGCATGGGCAGTCACTGGGTTATGAGCCTGTCCCACCAGCATGTTCTGTTGATTGTGGTAATGACGTTGAGGTCTCTGAAGCGTGTGGTGCAGAGGGATTGGGATTTATTTAGATGTAGCATTTCTAACAGAGCTGGGTCAAAGATGGCTTTGTAAGTCAAGCAGAGATTGCCTCTTAGTAGATGATATGAAACAGAGAATAGCTGAAGTTTTTTTAAGTCTTTTCTACCAATGCTCCTGGGTCTCTCTCAACATCTTCATTTTTGGAGTGAAGCATTTCTGTATTATAAGCTGGGTGGAGGGTATGTTTGATAAATGCAACAATACTGCATTTTTCAGCAGTTAGTTTTAACCCATCCTCAATGCACCATCTACTAATATGTGTAAGTTCACTTCGTAACTTCTGCATATCAAAAGGAGATAGCACCCACTTTAAAATCGTTGGCAAACTTGGTTAACCAGAGTTCTTGATTTTTGATTTGGAGTGCAGACAAGTGTATGCAGAAGATCAAAGGTACTAGCAAGGAACCCTGTGGTACCGCACTAGTTACATCCATGCTTTCTGAGGATGTGTCTGCCACCCTGACAGTGTGGGTTCTGTCCTGCAGCCAATCAGCTATGCATCTAGCTATGATTTGGATGTCAGTGCATGGTATAGTATCAAATGATTTGGTGAGTTCAGAATATGCTGTATGGGCAGTAGGGCCAATGTCTATGACATCTGTTACCCTCTCAAATATTTGCAGTATCCACTGAACAGATTAGGTTGTGTCATTTTGAATGAATTCAAATCAATGTTGGGTTTTTCTTAACTTCCTGATGTAAGTGAAGAAGGATTTGTAATAATTGTTAGTTTCTAATGCCTGCCTAAGTTCATGGGAAGCTTAGTTTCACTCATTTTGTTTTTAGTACCTTAGGCATCCTTTTGATGATGCCTTTAATTTGTGGATTTTTAGTTTTGCTATATATTCTAAACAGCCTTTTCTCTTATTGTATTTTTTATTTATATATGTGAACCACCAGGCTGGTTTGCTCTTTCTTTTACATTTTTTGTTTAGTTTTTTTACTGATTGACAGATTTCTATAGTTTTTCTAGGTGACTGTAGAATTAATTGGCAAAACTACTAGCTGTGCATACATTTTGGGTGGTATAGTTATATTTGAACTTAGTCATAGAAATGTAAGGTGCTTGTATTTCTGTAGTCTTTAAATATCGTAATATTTGCCTCTGCTGGTTTAGGAAGTTGGAAAGAGAATGTTACCAATTTGTGGTCATTCTGGACTGAGGAAGGGTATACCTGTGGGTCACTTCATATAACTGGGTTCATCAGGTCACAAGAAAATGTTGGCCTCAAGTGAGCTCTTTGTCTATTTGATCCAGGGAATTATTGTTTAATGAAATCAAGGCATTTTTGGGTGTGGCCTGTGTTTTGGGTGTAACCTACTTTTCGGGTATAGGTCTTCCAGTTTATCAACGGGTAGTTGAAGTCCTCAGGGATGATGGAGTTTTTTGTGTAAATGAAGTTTATCCAATGTATTTAAGCTGAATTGAATATCAATAAGTTCAGTTTGTTGGTTTCAGGGAAACTGTCTTGAGGTAATGCAGTCTTTTGCAAATGCGCATGCTCCATGACAGTTTCCATTTATTCTAAAGTTATGAGAGAGAAAAACACCCTTGTATGGGGGTGGGGCTTTCTGCACTCTTAAACCAGATTTCAGTAATAATACACATGTGAATGTGCTCCGAAGGCAAAAAGGCTTTAAGGTCCAAAAATCTGTTATTTAGATTCCAAGCACTGAGCAGCCTCACACTGACATAGTCCAGTACTATGCTGTTTTCTGGGTTGGACTCTGTCTAAAAAAAAAAAAATCCAGTATTTAAAGGCCTTGGAATGACAGGTGCACGCCATCCTTGACAAAGTAAGTGGGGCTGTGTAGCAGTTCGTTCCATGCTGACAGCTACTGGTTTGTTTGTCTTTTCAGCTTTTCCCGGTTAGGGGTCACCACAGCGGAACTCCAGTCCGCGAATGATTGGCAGTCTATTTTTTTTTATGGTGCTGAGTTTCCAGCCCGACGCCCAACCTTCAGCGAAGGCATGCCCATTCACTCATATCTTTTGGAGGCCACTCGACCGTGGGGAGGACATGCAGACTCCACACAGAAGGCACTCCAGCCGAGAATCAAACAGGAGAGCCTCTTGCTGTGAGGCAACAATGCTACCGCTGTACCACCGTGGCTCTGGATTCCCTAAAATGACACAAATTACTAAGCTAATTTTTGAAATCAATCATCTTTTTCTTGTACTTCAGTATCATTTTTGGCAAAGGAAGGATTCCACTCAATAACACAGTCATTACTACATTTGTGACATGCACAGACAGCTTGAATATGTTTCTCGGCATTTCCTTTACGGTTTTGCATGCCTGCCATATTTTAGTCATATTTGTGCCTCTTAAAATCTTAAGGTCTTGAGGGCCCTTTAGACATTGAAGATCTTGACACAGGAAAAACAAGTCACTATCACACTGTTTTTGTCTCCCAGCTCTCCTTCCCCTTTTTCTATTTCTTTATCTATCTTTCTGCTATTTCTTCTCATATCTTCTCTATAATCCCTATTATACAACGACCCTCCCATTAATATTCCAAAACGTGCACGCTCATTGGTCAGCATGCACGTTGTAAATCAAAGACGTATACTCATGGAAAAAGGTCCGGTCACCTGGACTTTTTCCATTAGTATAAGTCTTTTTTTTTTTACAGCAACGGAGAACGCAAGATCTCCATTGCTTTTTAGAAACTGTCTCACTGTGTTAAAGGAGTTTAACATAGCGAGGCAGCTTTAAAAAAGTAACGGAGATCTTCCTTTCTCCATTGCTTTTTTTAAAGCTGTCTCGCTATGTTAAAGGGGTTTAACATAGCGAGACAGCTTAAAAAAAAAAGCAACAGAGATTCTCCTTTGCTTTTTTTAAAGCTGTCTCCATATGTTAAACTCCTTTAACATAGCGAGACACTTTTTAAAAAGCAATGGAGATCTTGCTTCTTCCATTGCTTCCACCCACAGCTCTGATGTACTGCATATGCATACGCATGTGCAGTACATCAGAATTGCCGCAGAATACCAGACGGCTGTGGAAGGGCAGCATGGAGGCATCATACAATGCCATTATTTAAGAAAAGTAAGTATTTTTTTCTTAAAGAATGTCGTTGTATAATAGCAATAACCCACCTCTGGGTATGGGTAATGCTGGATTTACCCACGGTTGTCTTTGTTTGGCCACTCGGGCTTCACCCTTGTGACCAAACCACACCAACCATGGGTAAATCCAGCATTACCCACACCCAGGCATGGGTTATTGCTTAAATAACCACCCACTCCCCTTCCTCCTTGTCTTTTTTTGTTGCCTGACTTGCCTATCTACTGCATTAACATGAATCCCGACTACCAGTCCCTAAAATTCTGCTTCGCATAAGCTTCCTGCCATGTACTCTATAAGGTACTGCATTACATTTTTTTCTTTTTCCTTTTTCTTGTTTTGTTACCCCTGCTTAACCTCTCCCTTCTCCCCTCCTTTTCATAGGTTGCCTTCAACTTGCTACTGCCCCTGTCCCTAACTCCCCCACCCCACTGAGTTCTCAGGACAAAGCTGGATGAGCAGCACAGAATTTCAGTTTGTAAGGAGCCCTGCAAGCCTAAAACTCACTAATTGCTAAATTACATAGTGCTCTGAACTCTGTAACTGTAGACCATCCTTATTAAGTGCAACGGTTCCCCATTCATCACCACACTGTTCTCCTGTCTCTCACTCCTTCCCCTTACACTAACAACTTCCCAGCTTCTGTTTTTACTCTGCCTAGCTGTAGGTGTTTCTCTACCAGACCCATAACTTTTTATCAGTGTACTAGGTACTCGCAACCCCCACCCCACCCCAGCAGTTAACTCCATCGAACCTTCCCTGTAGTCTTGTTTTTCTCTTTATTTTTTCTTTCCTCTAACATCTGAAGTCTACACTTTGGCATTGCTTCCTGCATCCCACCTATTATGTCAGCCTAACCCTTTACTTTCAACTTTTCAAACCTCCTGTAGTCAGCATTGATGCAGACACCATTGCCTGGCTTGTAAACTAGTTTATTATATCTCCTAAAATTCTGTGAATAACTATCAAATTTACTGATAGCTTTTGAAACACTCCTCTGATCAGGTCCAACCTGCTCCGTGCGCCTCACTCAGCTCGGGCTCACTCTGCTCCCCTACCCTACTCACATTCCCAACCACCCCCACTATCCCTACACTTATACTTAACCTCCATGCTCCATAATGCTTCAATCAATAGTCATATCACTAACTGTTAATTAGTACCACACATTATAATAACACCCCACCCTTACTCCTCACAATTACATCTTCCAAGTATTTCCTCAATTCACCTAGTCTGTTAGAATTCCTATATCAACGATGCACACAATGTTATTTCAACACTTTACATTATGTACCTTTCTCACTTCAGCATACCTTTACAGATCCTCAAAATGTTACCACCATCCACTCTCCTACCAGCCCCCTTATAGCCCCACCTCATACCGCTATAACCTACTTTACTATTTCACCTCACCATTACAATAACACCACCATCGAACTCTTCTCTTACAAATACATTCACTCACATAAAATGATATGCCTTTTTCACAAATCTCCTAGACTAGTTATCAAACCTCCCCACCTATTTCTATTTCTTAATTCAGCCATATTAAAAAATGTGGGGATAAGATAACCTCAAGTTGGAATGACTGGATAGTAACCCCCAGACCCCAAAAAGTGTGAAATTTTAGTCTCATGTCTACAAATAAACCAAAAGTAACACATCATTATCACAGACATTTACATAGCATTTATATTACGTTATCAAATGTTAATTTGTTCAAAAATGTAACCATAGACCCGTAAATGTCGAAGTAGCATAATAGCGAAATCCCAAAATATCGAAACTCACAAGATCAAATTGCCATAATTGGGCCACTTCACATCCCATGTCTATGTTAAGCTAAGTCCTTAACTGCTAGTCAAAACAAATCTAAATAACTACTATCACACGTCCCGTAAATATTTTCAAGCAACCTAACTAAAACGTATCAGCAAATGAAATTCACACTGTCAATAAAACTACTTACTTAAATTATAATGAATAAAGAGGACCAGTGGAGTGAATGCTCAACGGAACAACAAGCTCAAAGATAAATAGTTAAAAACAAACACCGCTGAGCAAAACAATGGAGGATTGCAGTCTCATTTAAATCACAAGTAGCTCCTAAATCCAATAGCCAATGATGTAAATAATCCAAGTGCAGGCGAGGTATGTAAAAAGCAGGTTTATTAATAAAAAGAGGTGAGCTTTCATGAGCTTCTTCAGACCTATACAACTAAACTGTCTGTAAACATCAGTTTAAAAAGCCAAAATGGCGCCAAAATCCTGTCCATTATTTAAAGGTACATGGCTCATTAAAAATATCATGTAAAAAAGTCATATATAAAATTCCTATACACCATCATAAAACAGTACGGCATTTCAAAACAAAGCCATTCATATTCATATCCATTATTGGAATAAATGAATCAAAAGTATGTGTGACAGATGGGGGGGGGGGAGGGAAAAAATTTTTTTAATAACATAACTATCAAAACATTGACAGAGCATCTATGCATATAAAGGTTCAAAAAGACCCTACTGGCCACAAAGTAAAAAACTCTTCATAGCCTCTTAACATCTTTTGGACAATAACCTTCTTGATTTCAGCAAAGGTCGCAGGGGAACCCTTCCATTGAGACCTGGGGTGATATCTGCCCTAAACTTAATAATCCAATGGATTTCCCTGGTCTCTGTATAATTGTTAATGTCCCCTCTCCTGTATGTCCTTGAGATCTGTTCCAAGATCCTGAACTTAAAACGATGCTCTTGACCTTTGTCATTAGTATGTTTGGATAGTGCATTATGTGTAGTACCTCTCCTTGTGTGGTATACATGCTCACGAATCCTATCCCTCAGTGTCCTATTGGTCTTGCCTACATAGTAGGCTGGACAGACTGTGCAGCAGGCTAGGTAAACTACATCTCTGGACATACAATTGCCCCTCGTCCTGATGTAGTAAATACCCGAACCATATGGATATTGGAAGACAGGGTCGGTTTCTATATATGAACAAAAATTGCATTTGTCGCATGTGGTCATGTAGGGACCCAACAAAGCAGGTGGATCATTATGGACCCTTGGGTAGCAGAGCAAACTCTTTAAGTTCTTTTTATTCCGGTAAACGAATCTAGGTCGAGTACCTGTAAGGCTCTTAATAGTTGGGTCAACTGATAGAACGTGCCAATGCTTAGAAAAAATATCTTTAAGTGTACCTACATCCCTGGTGTAAAAAATGGGAAATGCAATTCCATTGTCCATATTTGAACCGCCCTCTTGGCTATCCAAGCCATCACTGGCCTCTCCCCGTGTATATTTCAACAGCACCATCTGAGAAATATGGTTTCGCTCTGTCTATCCTCAGATCTGCAATGCCCGCCATCCCTCTGGAGATATCTAAGTGGTCATAGCCACGTTCCCTCAATTTGCTGCTAAGGTCTCCTAATTCACTTGCCAGATGACTGTCTAGGGGTGTATATCTAGACATCCGCATTGATTGTCCCTTCACTATGTTCTTGTATACATAGCCAGGATGCATGCTCGAACGATGCAGCAGTGTATTCCTATAGCAGGTCTTGCGATAGACACCCGTGTTGACTATCCCACAGGGTAATTTATCAACAAAGACATCTAAAAAAGGAATAGTGGTCTTGACCAATCCATAGTAAACTTCAGAAAGGTGACAGACATGTTGATCTGTGTAAAAAAGGACTCTAATTGTATTGTAGAGCCACTCCACACAAGGAAGAGATCATCCACAAAACGCCTATAGAATGGTACTGACTCCTGAAACAAACTATTCTGAAACAAGAAGCTATGTTCCCACTCTGCCATCACCAAGTTGGCGTAGCTATTGGCACAGGAAGTGCCCATAGCTACGCCATCCTTCTGCAGAAAAATCTTGTCATGGAAACAAAAAAGATTGGATTCTAAAATAATAGCCAACAACATAAGAATCAAATCAACATCATACTTCAGAGGGAGGTCGGTTCTCCTCAGATATGCACCTACCATTGCTCTACCTTCCTCATTGGGTATAACCGTAAATAAGGACTGAACGTCCATGGTGACCCATATGAGGTTTTCAATTCCAGAACAAGTGTTGATATATTGGTAGAAATCCAACAAAAACTGTCTGGTATCCTTAAGAATGAACCTATTGGCATCAACCAATGGTCTGAGTTGTGCCTCAACAAAAAGTGACAGGGGTTCAGTTGACCACCCTCTCCCTGCAACTATGGGTCTAAGAGGTGGACGTAGTGAATCCTTATGGATCTTTGGGAGACCCTGAATGGTAGGTAATAGGGGATGAACCACATTGAAAAATTCATATAGAGAGGTATCAATAACACCATTATCAAAAAGACCAAATAATATGGAGCGTATGCTCTCAATGATGCTGTCCACCCTATCATTGGTAATAGGAACATAAAACTTGTCATCAGCCAACATTAGTAGCATATCATTATTATACCTGTCCATGTCAAAACTACAATCCCACCTCCTTTGTCTGGATTCGGATAATAATCTCCCTGTTGTTACGTAGGGAGTCCAAGGCCCTACGTTGTATAAGGCTGAGGTTATATTTCCTTCTCCTGTTGCCAGATTCTGACCCATTCAACCTATATATCTCATCTTCTACCAGTTTGCTATATGCCGCAACCAGAGGGTGTATCGGAGGGAGGAATGTACTAGGTGTCCTAAACACAGTGGTATTAGCCTTCATCTCTGTGCTGTTGAAGAAAACCTTCAGGGACAAATTCCTGACAAAAGCTTAAAGTCTCTTAAAGTCTCTTCGTATCTACTATCTGAGGTTGGAATAAAAGTGAGACCCTTAGAGAGGACTTGTGACTCATGTTCAGTCAAAGCATGACTAGACAAATTGAACACGAGTCCTAATGCTTCCCCTCCCACATTTTCTTGATTGTCCGGTTGGATGGACGATCCGGCGAAAGTTTCCTCTTGTACCTCCCTTGGCATTCTGGAACGACTTCTCCTCGTCAGAGGCACCCTGATGGGAAAAGGGTGTCTGCCATCCCTCTGGAGGGGAGAATGGTGAAAAGTGGAATCCAAAGGGGAAATGGGATCCCGTCCATCAGGATCTCTACTCGATGCATAGGAGGAAACTTTCCTCCTAACGACTGGTTCAAGAGGCGGGACAGTTGGTTCAGCCCTGCTGACTAAAGATTCAGCCCTACTTACTGAATCAGCATTGGCATCCAAGTCGGTGGTAGCTGTCGGCTCCAGCACAGAGTCCGTTCCGATGGGTACAGCGTTGGCAACGGTACCTGCACGACCAGCTTGGTCTGTAGGGATGGCTGGGCCAATGTTGCTGTTGGAGCCAGTGTGATCGTTGTCCAGGCATGAGCCAGGAAGTTCAACCGTGCCTACATCGATTGCATCTCTATTGGGAGCACGGTCCGTGTTCCCTGAGTCACTGGTATTCCCTGTGGTGATGGAGGAAGAGGTACATGTTCCGGGGGCCTGACGGAATGCACTGTTTGTATTGTTGGTGCTGTTGTAATCATTGTGCCTGGGCCAAGTGAAGATGTTGCCCAAACGGAAATCCGTTGAGTCCCGCTGCAACTTGGCCCTTTTCTGATTCAGAAGGCGCCGCTCATAAACCGAAACATTGTCCAACAAAACAGATAAGGTATGGTCTACGACAGAGACCGGAAACACATTGAGTATCTCATTCTTCGCCTTCCTGACATCTTCTTTAAGTTTCTCCTCTAACGGGAGAAAAAAAGCATTCATAAGTTTCAAATATTTGAGGCTTACCTCAATATTAAGCTGTTGCCAATCATACAATAGCTCCGGGTAGAGGGTACCATTCTATAGGCGTTTTGTGGATGATCTCTTCCTTGTGTGGAGTGGCTCTACAATACAATTAGAGTCCTTTTTTACACAGATCAACATGTCTGTCACCTTTCTGAAGTTTACTATGGATTGGTCGAAGACCACTATTCCTTTTTTAGATGTCTTTGTTGATAAATTACCCTGTGGGATAGTCAACACGGGTGTCTATCGCAAGACCTGCTATAGGAATACACTGCTGCATCGTTCGAGCATGCATCCTGGCTATGTATACAAGAACATAGTGAAGGGACAATCAATGCGGATGTCTAGATATACACCCCTAGACAGTCATCTGGCAAGTGAATTAGGAGACCTTAGCAGCAAATTGAGGGAACGTGGCTATGACCACTTAGATATCTCCAGAGGGATGGCGGGCATTGCAGATCTGAGGACAGACAGAGCGAAACCATATTTCTCAGATGGTGCTGTTGAAATATACGCGGGAGAGGCCAGTGATGGCTTGGATAGCCAAGAGGGCGGTTCAAATATGGACAATGGAATTGCATTTCCCATTTTTTACACCAGGGATGTAGGTACACTTAAAGATATTTTTTCTAAGCATTGGCACGTTCTATCAGTTGACCCAACTATTAAGAGCCTTACAGGTACTCGACCTAGATTCGTTTACCGGAATAAAAAGAACTTAAAGAGTTTGCTCTGCTACCCAAGGGTCCATAATGATCCACCTGCTTTGTTGGGTCCCTACATGACCACATGACAAATGCAATTTTTGTTCATATATAGAAACCGACCCTGTCTTCCAATATCCATATGGTTCGGGTATTTACTACATCAGGACGAGGGGCAATTGTATGTCCAGAGATGTAGTTTACCTAGCCTGCTGCACAGTCTGTCCAGCCTACTATGTAGGCAAGACCAATAGGACACTGAGGGATAGGATTCGTGAGCATGTATACCACACAAGGAGAGGTACTACACATAATGCACTATCCAAACATACTAATGACAAAGGTCAAGAGCATCGTTTTAAGTTCAGGATCTTGGAACAGATCTCAAGGACATACAGGAGAGGGACATTAACAATTATACAGAGACCAGGGAAATCCATTGGATTATTAAGTTTAGGGCAGATATCACCCCAGGTCTCAATGGAAGGGTTCCCCTGTGACCTTTGCTGAAATCAAGAAGGTTATTGTCCAAAAGATGTTAAGAGGCTATGAAGAGTTTTTACTTTGTGGCCAGTAGGGTCTTTTGAACCTTTATATGCATAGTTGCTCTGTCAATGTTTTGTTAGTTATGTTATTAAAATTTTTTCCCCCATCTGTCACACATACTTTTGATTCATTTATTCCAATAATGGATATGAATATGAATGGCTTTGTTTTGAAATGCCGTACTGTTTTATGATGGTGTATAGGAATTTTATATATGACTTTTTTACATGATATTTTTAATGAGCCATGTACCTTTAAATAATGGACAGGATTTTGGCGCCATTTTGGCTTTTAAACTGATGTTTACAGACAGTTTAGTTGTATAGGTCTGAAGAAGCTCATGCAGCTCACCTCTTTTTATTAATAAACCTGCTTTTTACATACCTCGCCTGCACTTGGATTATTTACATCATTGGCTATTGGATTTAGGAGCTACTTGTGATTTAAATGAGACTGCAATCCTCCATTGTTTTGCTCAGCGGTGTTTGTTTTTAACTACTTACTTAAATTGACTAATATCCCTAACCAGCATAACTATAACATAAAAACAAATGTATGCCATTCACCTATTTCCCGCTAATTATACATACCAACTCCAAGACCGCACTACAGTGGGGAAAGTGGAATGTGAAGTGCCAGACAACAACATCATACACTTGTACTATTTTATTATAAATATAGATACATGCTATAAAAATACAGTTTTCCCACACACTGAACTTACAATTCCGTAGACTTATTTAATAGCTAATGACTTTCTCATTAACTAACTCTGACGCAATGCCGTATGGACGTGATATGCCAGTAAATTGCAGTGGGCCAACTCTAACTTTTTGAAAATGCTGATTTCGACATTTTCAAACTTTGCTACTGTGGGAGTTCGACATTTTCGGGTCAATATTAACGTTTTCGAACAAATTCATGTTCGATAACGTAATATAGACCCATTTACATACGCCCAGGTAACAATCTATCAACCACTGAAGACTTTCTTTGCTGGTGTGCTTCAACATACAATCAGGAAACCATAATACTGGAAGATTTCAAACTTGACTAGTTAACCTGCCCCTGCAACAATCCCTCCAATTTTATTAACCTTCATGGTTTCTGTCAAATGATTTAATACTGTACTAGAGTGGACAAGTAGAGTAAAAAACAATCGGTACTGGATTGGACTCTTACTAATAAACGTACCCACTGCCATCTATCTGGCTGTCTCCTTGACAGCCTAAGTGACCACATACCCACTTACTTATGTAGGCAGTGAATTTTCTCTCCCAAAAACACTACCTACAAATATATATGCAGCAAAACAACTTTTTCACCAGAATTCTTTAAAACTCTCCTGCAAAGCTGTGAATGGTCCCACATAAAACCCCTCCACCTAGACTCAGCTGTACAATATTTCAATGACAAATTCATCAGTATCATAAACAGCCTAGCCCCCCTAAGAAAAATCTGCACCAAATCTAAACATATACCATGGCTCACTAATGACACCAAGAGGCTTCTAAACCTAAGATACAAAGCCTGGTTCTACTACTAAGAGACAAAAAAAATGAATCATCACTTCTCAAATATCATCAAATGTGTAACCTTGCTAAAAAACAAATTATACGGGACAAAAAAACCTACTACACAACAATACAGCATAATCACCTAAACAACCCCCAGAAATTTTGAACAGCTGTCAACTACTTGCTAAAACCAGGTTATAACACACCCCCAGCTCCAACCCCTATGAACTCTATATTAGTATTACATCCCAATTTAACTCTCAATTTATCGGTTATATCTTGTCCTTCAAAATTCAAAAAAAATGACAGTACTAACAGTCTGTTGATACCTACACAGATAAAAGAAAAACCTCAAATCCTTCTCAATAAAACCAATTCAAACCAATACCATCAAGACACTCCTGTCCAAACTAAAGCCCTCATCCATCAGTGCTGATCAGCTCCCTAATGAATTTCTCTAAATAGCATCAGATGCCATATCCTACCTCATATCTATTCTAATTAACTGGTCCATTACCAAACTGTATATCCTAAAACTGTGGAAAGTCTCTTATATCACCCATTTGCACAAAGGTGGCACCTCTTCAGAATTCACAGAGTGCCGTCCAATAGCTATTCTCCCCCATTGCTAAAATCCTAGAAAAATACATCCACACTCAACTACTTGACTATCTACTAAACAGTAACCTACTATCTATATCCCAACACAGCTTTAGACAAAAGCATAGCACCACCACTGCTCTTGCCAGCTTCAATAACTCAATTAACAACCTGAGAAATTCCAGCCAACTTGTGTCTACCATCTTTCTTGATATATCAAAAGCCTTCGACACTGTTTTCCATCTGAACTGCTCAATGAGCTAGCCTCCTTAAACCTCTCTCAGACAGCACTCTGTTGGTTTCGTAGCTATCAGTCTGACCACCAACAAGCAGTTAAGTGTCAAGATGAACTTCCCCCCTTTTAACTGTCTCTGTAGGAGTACCTCAAGGATCAGTACTCAGTCCACTACTCTTCATCCTTTTCATCAAAAAACTCCATACAGCTACCAAACATGCAACCATTATCCAATACGCAGATGACTCCTCCCTCATACATTCACCTACCTGAACTCCAACAAACAACACAGAAAGCCTTCCTTGACACTGAAAAATACCTCTTGAACTCCCAACTTGCTCTTAATCCTAACAAAATAAAACTCATGCTCTTCACTGGCAAAAAAAACACACAATTCCCATCCACCCTTCACCATCTGCTCCTCCAACAAAACTATAATAGAAGCTGTTGAACATATCAAGTTCCTCGGGATTACAACTGACAACTATCTTAGATGTGACAAACATCTACCTATAAAATCAAAAAGGTTCACATCAAGCTAGACTTACTCTACAGGGTCAAGCCTTTCCTCACAGACACCACCAGAAATTCCACAGCCAAGACACATATACTTTCCATTCTTCTATACACCTCTCCAATATTCACAAATCTCAGAAAAACTGATCTAAACAAACTTGAATCCTGTTATAACAAAATAGCAAGATTTTCCACATACAGTGAATATAAAAAGTTTACAAACCCCTGTTAAAATGCCATTTTTTTGTGATATAAAAAATGTGGCCACAATAAATAATTTCAGAACTTTTCCCACCTTTAATGTGACCTATAATCTGTATAGTTCAACTGAAAAACCAGCAAATCTGTTAGGGGAAAAATATAAAAAATTAAAAATGTACAATACGCTGGTTTAATAAGTGTGCACACCCTTAAACTAGTACTTTGCTGTGTGTGCACACCCTTAAACTAATACTTTGTTGAAGCACTTTTTGATTTCATTACATCATTCTGTCTACTTGGGTACACACCTGCCATCAATTAAAGAGACTCTGATTAACCCCAAATAAAGTTCAGCTGCCCTAGTAGGATTTTCATAACATTTACTCAGTTGCCTGCTACACCAAAAGCCATGATTCGCAGAGAGATTACAAAGCATCAAAGGGATCTCATTGTTGAAAGGTAACAGGAGAAGGGTACAAAAAATTTCCACACCATTGCATATACGATGGAACACAGTGAAGACAGTCATGAAAAAGTGGAGAAAATATGGGACAACAGTGACATTGCAAAGAATTGTCCATCCCTCCAAAACTGATGAAAAGACAAGACAAAAACTGGTCAGGGAGGCTGTCAAGAAGCCTACAGCAACACTGAAGGAGCTGCAGGAATTTCTGGCAAGTACTGCTCATGTACTAGATGTGACAACAATCCCCTGCATTCTCCATATGTCTGGACTATGGGGTAGGGTTGCAAGACAGAAGCCTTTTCTTAGACAGAAAAATATCCAGGCCTGGCTAAAATTTGCAAAACAATACATTGTCTCCGAAAAGCTTGTGGTAAAATGTGTTATGGTCTGATGAGACCAAGGTTGAACTTTTTGGCCACAATTCCAAAAGGTATGTTTGGTGCAAAAACAACACTTCGCATCACCAAAATAACACCATCCCCATGGTGAAGCATGGTGGTGGTAGTGTCATGCTTTGCGGTTGCTTTTCTTCAGCTGAAACTGGGGCTTTAGTCAAGGTGGAGGGAGTTATGAACAGTTTCAAATACCAGTCACTTTTGGCCCAAAACTTCAAGTGTCTGCTAGAAAGCTGAAGATGAAGAGGAATTTCACCTTTCAGCATGACAACGACCCCAAGCATATATCCAAATCAAGAAAGGAATGGTTTCACCAGAAGAAAATTAAAGTTTTGGAATGGCCCAGCCAGAGCCCAGACCTAAATCCAATAGAAAATCTGTGGGGTGACCTGAAGAGGGCTGTGCACAAGAGATGCCCTCGCAATCTGACAGATTTGGAGTGCTTTTGCAAGGAAGAGTGGGCAAATATTGCCAAGTCAAGATGTGCCATGCTGATAGACTCCTACCAAAGAAGACAGAATGTTGTAATTAAATCAAAAGGTGCTTCACCAAAGTATTAGTTTAAGGGTGTGCACACACAACAAAGTATTAGTTTAAGGGTATGGAGACTTATGCAACCAGCGTATTCTATGTTTTTTTTTATTTTTCATATTTTTCCCCTAACAGATTTGTTTCTTTTTCAATTGAATTGTACAGGTTATAGGTCACATTAAAGGTGGGAAAAGTTTTGAAATGATTTATTGTGATGTCATTTTTTTTATATCACAAAAACTTGGCATTTTAACAGGGGTGTGTAAACTTTTTATATCCACTGTACCTCCCTTATAGGGGTCTATAGTATAACATCGAATGTTCAGGCACTCGAATATCTAAAGCTCGACACGTAAATAGTGAATGCTCAAAACTGTGAATGGCCACTTCCGCACAGGGAAAGAATTTGTTTGGCTGCAAAACAAAAAAACAAACTTTCAAACCTGAATCAAGTGGGGGGATTTGCCCCCCCCGCATGCCCCCCCACCCCCAATGTGGGGGGGATGTGCCCCCCACACACACCCCTAACTAAATATACCAACACCAAGATTGCTCTACATTGGATAAAAGGGCAAATTCCCCATAACAGCCAAGCAAATTTTTTCCCTGTTAAAAAATTCACAGAAGTGGCCATCTGCGATTTTCAGCTTTCGCTATTTACTTGTCGAGCTTTAGGTATTCGAATACCTGACGCTTCCATGTTATAATATAGACCCCCCTTATAGAACTCACCACTGCACTTTACTTCACTGAGTAAAATGGCTTGAACTGCCTAATCTTCTAACCTACAACCAATTAATTTTCACTCACAATGTTTTCCACCATCCAAACAACTGACAAGCTCTCAAGGACCTACCTAATTCAGTCCTACTACAGCAGTACATCACTATGATCTACCAACAAACGTCTAATAAAGGTAACTAAATCAATCAATAGCTTTAGGGACTTTCTGTTATCAAAAAAAATATCGAAATACTGGAATTTCATACGCCAAACAATTATTAATACCACCAACACCTCCATGTTTAAACTACGACTAAAGGAACACCTCACTAACAACTGGCTCTGCTCGTGGACTAAGCCTAGGTGATCTATCCCATCCCCATCACCACCTTCCATCCTCACATACTATCCCTCTTGCTCTTAACCAATCCCCCTTTTACTTTTTTAACTATTTCTTTTCTTTCCAGTACTTAACCTCAACTGCTCATATCCAGTCGATTACTAGATTGTACATCAGAAATGCTCAAAAGCATGCTTGTGCCTTTAGTGATATTCAGTTTGCTTGTTACTCCACTGATATGCATTACTTCAGGTCTTCATTTGTCTGTAAAATTATATGCTATTCCATGCTATTTCACTTTGTATCTGAACCATTCATGTCTATAACGTATTGCACATGCCATCTCACCTATGGCTGTAAGTGTACATAATGTGTTACTCTTGTTAAAATTACTTTGTTAAATTACTTGTTAAAATTACTTTGTAATGGAGCTTTTCTCCCCAGGCTTCCACTGAAAATGGATCATTTGGGCCAGTCAAACATTCCCAGTAAACAAATGTAATCTATATAAATAAAAATGCAAATGTTCGTTTGTTCAAAATCTTAAATCTCCGAAAGTTCTTCACCGATTGTTTTGAAATTTTCACACAATGTTGCATTCAAATACGCGCGTGTTTTTATATACCTACTATTATATAGATGTCACAAGTTGCATTCGAATACGCGCGTGTTTTTATATACCTACTATGGATTCTATATATTTGTATACAAATATGCAATGTTATATGTTTTTGTTATAACTTTCTTACTTCTTTTTCAGTGCAATCGATCTGCTTTAGTTCATCCAAATAATGCCTCGCAGAAGATCAAACTTAGGTCGTCGTACTTGCAGAGCGGAAGCAGCGCAACCAGTAATTGCAAATCAAACTGAGGAAGAACGGGCATCAGCAAACGAGCGAAACAGATAAAGAATGGCTCAAATACGTGCCGAGGAAGCAGCAGAGCGACGTGCAACCAAACTTGAGGATGCACGGTTGCGAGCACGGCAATCGCATTCTGCAGCTTCAGATCTGCTTCGTTCTCCTCGATCTACACCAGCGGATGAAATAAATGCTTGCCTGAAATACTCTACTTTGTGGCGACACGTAAAGATGTTAAAATTAACTACAAATATGTGTGTCCAGCTGCAAAACGATCGATCAGCTGAGAAAGTCTCACATCAATTGCTGGAAATTGAGAACGGAAAGGTGCCGGTTGATCTGACCTCAGGACGAATTTCATTGCCTCATAACTTCTGCAATTTAGTGATGTCAAAAGAAGAATTGGTTGGAAAAGTATTTCCCAATATTCAAACCAATTATAAGAATCACGATTGACTGACTGAATGAGCTATTCTTGCGGCCAAGAACAAAGACGTCTACGAAATTAACAATATTATTCAGTCTAACATTCAAAGCAAGGCAGTCACATACAAATCCATCGACACTGTTGTGGAAGCAGATGAAGCGGTTATTTATCCAACAGAATTTTTGAATTTACACGATCTGCCAGGGATGCTATTGAACGTATTGCAATTGAAAATCGGCGTGCCAATTATCATGTTGCAAAATATCAGCCAGCCAAAGCTTTACAACGGCACGTGGCTTGCAGTAAAAAACTTAATGAGCAACGTCATAGAAGCAACAATCTTGACAGGACCTTTCAAAGGTGAAGATGTCCTCATTCCTCACATTCCTATGATTCCAACGGATATGCCATTTCAATTTAAGAGATTGCAATTCCCAATTCGATTGGCGTTTGCAATCACCATCAACAAAGCTCAAGGCCAATCTTTAGAATTGTGCGGTTTAGATCTACACACAGATTGCTTCCCACATGGACAATTATATGTTGCGTGTTCAAGAATAGGCAAACCAGACAATCTCTATAGCTGCACAGACAATGGAACAACAAAAAATATTGTATACCCACAAGCATTGTGAAATTAAACATATTAGAAATGTGCACTTTCTCTTTTCATTCTTTTCCATTTAACCAGACTGAGCCACAGCAATGCGTGGATGGGTACAGCTAGTATATATATATATACATATATAAATATATATATATATATATATATATATATATATATATATATATATATATATATACATACACATATATATTCATAGATACTGTCTGCCACATTTTCCATTCTGCCAGCATGGATGCATTCATATAAACAAGTCTGCATATTTAGCAGCCTATCTCTGTTAGCAGTCTGGCCAACAACACCACAGAAACATACAATCATAGGTTCATGCAATGATACTAGGCTACTGGCCTGGAGGCCCTTATAAGCATAGCCAAGAATTTTTCCCATGTTCCCACAAAGTCAGCACCTATTTCCCCTGTCCCTCAGGGACACAAGTGGGATCCCAGGGGTGTATTTTCTGTTTCTCATCTAGTCATCCAGGTTCCTCTTAAAGAGGGCTGGAGAGGTACTCTGCTTGACATGGAGAGGGTGTCTATTCCACAGATGGGGGGAATCTTTGGGACACAAATCTATCCCTCCAACAAGTTTTATTAATGTCATAGACCAGGTTAAGGCCTTGCATGCAGGTTGCTTGAGTGGAGTTTGACTTATGGATATGCAGAAACTCCAGCAAGGCTGGGACTGAGATGGCCTTGTATGCCAGATACAAGTCACCTCTGAGCAGTCTGTATGAGACTGAGTAGAGGAACAGGGCTTAGCGTACACCCCTCATTACGGGTCTATTACTAGAGGTACCTTCCCCTATTTTGACTGAGTGGGTTCTATCAGCGAGCCAGTTAGCTACCCATCTGGTAACATACTGGTTGATGCCTAGCTGGGAGAGTTTGTCTATTATGCCCGAGTAGGGAATAGTGTCAAAGGCTTTGACTGTTTCGAAGAAGTTGACCAAGTTTAACAGGCATGATCTCCCTTTGACAAAACCAAACTGTGTGGGGGTCAAGCATTTGGAGGTTGCCAATGTCCTTGTTTATAAGGTCCATGATAATGCATTCTATGGCCTTGCAGATCAGGCTAGTTAGGCTGATGGACCTATAATTGCCTGGGTCAGTGGACACTCCACCTTTGTGTAGAGAGATGACAGTGGATGTCCTCTATTTGGCTGGGATGAAGCTGGTGCTCAGGCTTTATTTGAATAGGGTGCCTAATGGAGCTGAGAGCTCATGCCTGAGTTCATGTAGGATACAGCCAGGGATGTTATTGGGTCCCAGGGAGACTGTATTTTTTGCCTTTGAGAGGACATTGAAGACCTGCTCCCTGGTGATGATTGAGGGCAGGTGCTGGGGATTTCCTGGTTTACCGATGCGGGGGGACACAAGGGGAGTGAGGTTTTCACTGACCCTGTCTGCCAGCAGGTTGGCTATATCTATGGCATTTGTGTATGTGATGTTATTGACCACCAGTTCAGAGCAGCTTTGGGTGTTACCTTTGAGATTGCAGACATATGTGAAGAAGGCCTTGCAATTCTCCTTAGTGAATGTGGCCAATTTGGACTCAAAGTTAGCCTTACACGATTTCACCAGTGACCTTATTTGCTTGTTCAGACAAAGGAGAGATTGCTTCCAACTTGGCACCTGCTTATTCTTGGTCTTGGACAGAAATTTTTCCTTTTATTATTGAGTTTGTTTATTGCTGCTGTCCATCAGACAGGTTTACACTTCCTTGAGGAAGATGATTTGGCCCTGTCAGATACTGCTGAGTCCATGCAACTATTTATTTATTTATTTATTTACATTTGTTGACTAGGAAAATCTGACTGGACACAGGTCCTTTTTCAGGGGAGGCCCGGGGAGAAAAGCTCCACAATAAAAACACAATTAAAAACAACAATTAATTACAAGTGATAAGAAGTATAGATACATTTTGTTTAACAATAGTAGTAAACAGTTATAGTTCAAAATGAAATTAAGTATTTAGTTAAATGGTACAATATTTATATCACTGGTGCCATAAAGACTAGCAAGTATTTAGCTGATTTAGCAGCTATTACCCTTGAATAACAGTGGCTAAGTTTATAGCTGAGATAGGTTTACAAGCAATGTATTTGACTGCAATCCAAGGTAGTTAGAGGGGTGGAAGAAAGGGGTTAGAGAGGTTGGGGTAGAGATGTTAGAGAGGTTTGTTACAGGGGCATGCCCAGTGCTCTTTTAGATGAGATTTTAGAGCAGCTTTGAAGTTAGTGCGTGATGACACAGAAGTTATAGTGTGAGGAAGGGTACTCCATATTTTTGCTATGGAGTAGGTTCATAGGTAGGTACTAGGCTATCTGCCCGAGGGCATTTATAAGCCTAACCAAAGTGTGTCGGCTTTCGCCGCGCCATTGATTAATTAACTGAGCCTCTGTGAAGCATAGCCAATGAAGTGATACCAGGGGTGTATTTTCTGTTACCCATCCACTCTTCAAGGCTTTTCTTGAAGAGTGTTAGTGAGGGGCTCTGCCTAATGTAGTTAGGAATTTTGTTCCAAAGCATGGGGAGTCTCTGTGACAGGAATCTATCCCTCCAGCATGTTCTATTTATTATTGTGATGAGGTTTAGCTCACTAGAGCACGTGACTCACAGTGACTTGGATTTTTTTAGGTGGAGCATGTCCATCAATTCTGAGTTGGACATGGCTTTGTAAGTCAGGCAGAGATCACCTCTGAGTAAGCAATATGCCACTGAGTACAGCCAGAGTTTTTTCAGTCGGGCTGCATAGGACATATGTTTGAGGCCAGTAATCCTCTTGGTGAGGTAATTTTGTGGTCTTTCCAGCTGTTGGAAGTGCCTTGTGAGGTACATCCCAAATGGGGCATTGTACTCTATGATGGGTCTGATGAGTGACGAGTAGAGGGGCACTATAACTCTCTATTTGTAGATGCAAACCCCTTAGTAATTAGATGGGCTGCATAGAAGGATTTTCTAACTACTTTGGCAAAATGATTGTCAAAGGAGAGATTACTATCTACCAGGGTCCCCAGATCTCTTATTGCCTCTTCTGTATTAAGGGGGCTGCCACCTATGTGGTAATTCGTGGGTGTTTTGTTTTTCACAAACGGGATGACTATGCATTTTTTGGCATTTAGCTTGAGGTCATGACTTTGACACCAGGTGTCTGTCTCAGTAAGGCCTTTTTGAAGGATGTCCGTGTCAGCCGGAGAGTCAATTATGGCTCCCAGTTTGCAGTCATCGGCGAACTTGGTTAGCCATAGTCCTCCTGTATTTGCCTGTACTTCTGAGAAATATATGCTGAATAGTAGGGGTCCCAGACCCGAGCCTTGCGAGACACCACTTGTGAGTGGTTTAGAGTCGGACCTGGAGCCCGCTATTCTTACAGTGTGAGTTCTGTCTGTAAGCCAATTGGCAACCCATCTTGTGACGTAGGGGTTTATGTTCAGGCTGGTGAGTTTTTCTATAATACCTGAGTGAGGAATGGTGTTGAACACCTTGGCGAGATCAAGGTAGGCTATGTGAACCACCTTTCCCTCATCTATGGCCTTGGTGACTGTCTCGAAGAAGTCAACCAGGTTTAGTAGGCATGATCTGCCCTTAACAAAGCCAAACTGGGTCGGGTCAGGTGTTTGGAGGTTCCCAATGTCTTTGTTAATGAGTTCCATGCACTGCATAGCCTTGCAGACCAAGCTAGTCAGGCTTATGGGGTGATAGTTACCAGGGTCAGTTGTGGCCCCTCGTTTGTGGAGCAGAATAACTGTTGCTGTGCACCATTCTATGGGCACGTAGCCTGTGGAGAGGCTGAGGTTGAACAGCATGTTTAGGTGGGGGGTTAGTTCATTCTGTAGTTCATGCAAGATGCAGCCTGGGACACCATCTGGCCCCACTGATGCTGTGTTTTTGGCTTTTGAAAGGGCTGTTTTCACCTGTGCTTCTGTGATTTCCGAGACGCTATACTTTTCCAGTATTTTTGTGGGTCCTTTTGAAGGTGAGAGGGAGGTGAAGTTTGCACCGAATCTATCTGCCAGGATATTGGCAATATCAGTAGGTTCAGTATATTTTGTGCTATTTTGCACTAGCACAGAGCATATCTGTGAATTGCCACTTAGATTCTTGACATAGCTAAAGAAGGCTTTGTGGTTATCTTTCAAATCCTTGGCTATTTTTCTTTCAAAGTTAGCCTTGTAGAATTTTATGAGGGACCTTAGTTTCTTACTGATACTGATCAGGGATGTCTTTCTTTCTTGGGATTTGCTTTTTTTCTGAACTAGTTTCCTCCTTCTGTTGTATAACCTGTTTATGGCAGGGGTCCACCATACTGGTTTCCTTCTCTTAGGGGAGTGAGTCTTGGTTTTGCTAGGGATGGTACGATCCATGCATCCTTGTAGGTGCTCATAAAGTGCAATTGTAAAGGATTCTGCATCTTGGGCAGTGTTATCCTTTAGCATGGGGGCTGTGAAACTTATCACCTCTGCCTTAAGTAAGGTGAAGTTTGCTTTAGAAAAGTTTTTCACAGTGGTTTCCTTGGTTGGGGGTGGTGGTGGGGTGTGGACATCCAGGGTGATTAGTTTATGGTCTGATCTAACCAGTGACGGGTTGACTTCCGGTACGGAACACCTGTCGCCCATGTTGGTGATGACCAGGCCCAATATGTTGTGGCCTCTGGTAGGGGAGTTTACCAGCTGATCCAGGGCATTTGAGTTGATAAATTCCAGGAAGCGCTGAGCCTGGGAGTTTGTACTCAAGTAGTTTTCCCAGTTAATGGTAGGGTAATTGAAATTGCCCAGTATCAGGGTGTTCTGTAGGACCTTCATGTTTTCCAGTGTCTCCAGAAAGGCGGAGTGGTGGTTCTGGGTCATGGAGGGTGATCTATAGCAGGCCACAATTTGCATTGCAGATTTGCCCGATGTTAGTTGCACATGAATGATCTCAGAGGTATCATGCTGCGCCACTAACCTGGAGGTGTGAGTATCCTTGATGAATATGGATACACCCCATCCTTTTGTGTTTTGGTCCATGTTCTGTGGCTGAAATGTGTGGTATGAGTTGTAGTCCAGTAGTGCTAGAGTGCTCTCTGAATCCTTAAACCAGGTCTCAGTTACTGCACAGATGTCGACATTCTCCATACCTAGGAGTGCTTCGAGCACATACATTTTGAGATTTAAACTCCTGGCGTTGAGTAGCATAACCCTCATTCTTTTACTTGTGCTGTTTACGGTGGTGGGTTTGAATTTTGAGCCTTTCCTAAAAAAGGCACTATGGGGGCAGCAAGAGCCTTGGCCAGTATTTGAAAGCCAAGGGGTGACAGGTGCAAGCCATCTCTTGTGAAGCAGTGCAGCTTGTCGAGCATGTCATCCTAGGCTGACAGACACTGGATCACCTTTGAACTTGATCATTTTTTCTTTATACTGAGGTATAATTTTTGGTGAGGGCAGGATGCTACTCAGGGTCAGGGTCATACCCGCCTGGGCTACATGATCAGAGAACTCTTCCATGTCTCTTTTCATTTAGTCCAGGGAGGTACATCTCAGGTCATTCACACCAACATGAACAATGACAGAGTCATATTTGTACTTGTTCTGGTCTGGCCTGAGTGCATGTGTTATGTGGTGGATTCTGGCTCCCAATAGGCAGCTAACAGTAACCTTCTCCTTGTCCTTGGAGAAGAGAACTATGTAGGTGATCAAATAGTTTTTTGGTGTAGGCTTGGACATTAGTGGTAGTTCCAAATAAAGAGATGGTGTCTGTGAAGCTGCTTATACCTGCTCTGAGGAGATTGTAGTCAGCTTTAGAAAAGTTGTTTTGTTTGACCCTGACAAGTGTGTGTGTGTGTGTGGGGGTCAGGGGAGATGGTGACTTCAAAAGTGATCACTTTGTGGTTGGATCTTACCAAGGAGGATGACACTGTAGGGGTGCTACAGTGGCTACTCATGTTGGTTAGGACCAGGTCCAGGATATTTTCATCTCTTGTAGGGGTCCCCACCAGCTGATCCAATGCTTTGGCATTGACGAAGTAGAAGAATCTCTAGGTGTTCATGTTTGGGCTACAGCAGGTCTTCCACTCTATGTTTGGGTAGTTAAATTCACCCAGCATCAGAGTAGAGGGATGAATCTTGATGGAATCGAGTAAGTCCAGATAGGTGGAGTGTGCGTCTTGAGTCATGGTTGGGGGTCTGTAGCTAGCAATGATTTGAATAGGTGTTTTCTCAACAGTTAACTGCACTTGGAGTATCTCCTGTGAGTCATACCATCTGACCAGCTTGGGGGTGTGTATGTCTTTGATAAATATTGAAACTCCACCTCCATTGGCTTTGCAGCCCTCCATTTGGGGTCTGAAAGTATGGTAGGATGAGTAACCTGGTAAAGCTGGGGTGCTATCCACAGCTTTGAACCAGGCTTCCATGAAGGCACACATGTCTGCATCCTCCAGGGCAAGGAATGCTTGCAATGAGTGCAGTTTCATGCTAAGACTCCTAGTGTTTAACAGCATGACCTTTAAATTTCATAATGAAAGATTTTTCATGTTGGTAATTTTGTGCTCATGACTTTGCCTAAATATAGGCACTATAGGGGAGGCAAGAGCCTTTGCCAGAAGCCTGAAGCCCAGGGGAGACAGATGAAGGCTGTCTCTGACAAAGCATCCTGGTCTGTCAATCATATACTCCCGGACTATCAGGTACTGGAGCCCTTGGAATGACACCAGAAACTAAGCCAATTGTTAAAGTCAATCATTTTCTGTTTGTATTAAGGCATCATTCTGTGTGATGGTAGGATGCTGCTTAAGGCTAGGGACATACTGGCATGGACACATAATCAGTGAGCTCAGTCATGTCTCTCGTCATGTAGTCCAGAGAAATATGCCTCAAGTCATTCGTGCCAACATGGACTATGACAGAGTCATAACAGTACTTGAGTGTGTGCATGATATTGCAGATTCTATCACCTGACAAGCAACTTATTGTGACTTTCTCCTTGTTTAGCCTAGTGAGGGGCAAGAGCATGTCCAAGGTTTTGTTAGCACACATGCCACAGTAATGTTGTATACCTCTGTATAGTTACTCAGTGCGGTGGTAGTCCTTCACTGCATCCAGTCTGTACATATACCATGCTGTTACAGATCCATGCCTCTGTGCTGTATATATCAGGTACTTGTATCTTACAGCATGATATATTTGTCCAGTAACAGCTTGCACAGGTCCTACATTTATAAGTGCTTTTTATACGTTACAATAACCAATGAGTATGCATGGTTTGCCATCGCGTATTAACTCCTGCATCTGTGGTTTGTCATGGCTCAATGTGCAACCCAAACTTTGCCTTTTTGCCAGTGTCAGTTATATGGGCTCATTCTGCATCACCCACACTTTGAGGGTACCTCACCTGTGTCCTATTGATCTACTAGTGGTGCCTGTGGTTGTCTTCATTAAGATGATTTGGGTTCATGGGGGAGTCCACTGATACCTTGGGCTACTTCTCCACCATGTTTAGTTATTAACATATTGTACATGATTGGTGCACATGGTAATCATCTGAGCAGCCATCTCTGGTGCTCACTCCAGTTCACCCAGGAAGTACACAGACACCTGACTCAGGCTTTTATAATGCCAGATACTCTCTCAATTTTGTTTCTCGGCACAGCATTACAGCCGTCTTTAACAAGCATGGATGGCAATCTTTTGGGTGCCTTTAGCCATGACTGCAGAGGATAACCACTGCCACTTTTTCATATAAAACAAAGATTATATTAGCTGTACACTACAGTGTTACAAGACCTTATATATTCATACCCCTGAGGAAGCCTTCTTGTACAATCCCTTCTTTGAAAATTGCCCACAGGACACTCCTCCCTCATATGCAACTACCATGTACACTTCCAAGCTATGGTCCTTTAAGGCATATGATGTGGCCATCTCTTGAGCATGCCACCAGACACTAGAGACAGGACCACATATTCTGGTCATATTAACATTCTGCTCCTTCATCAGGGGGTTTTATTAATACATGGATGGAATCTATTGCACTGAGGACATGAGGGAACTAAGCAATGGAATAGTGATATCTCCTTGCTTTCTTTCATTCCTGAAGTGTACTAAAAAGCCTGATACATTCACTTACCTTGTGACACATGAGTGGCGGGAATATTTTTAATATACAGCATTCACCTGTCTGAGAAACTGCTCTGACATCTCCTATGTGCTGTTGGAATGTCCCGGAGACCAGTATGCCAAGGCAAAGGCACACCTTTGTTTCTAGTCAGACAGGGCTACAACGCAGACTGTGTGATGACAAGTTTGTTTGTGTCTTTCAGCTTTTCCCGGTTAGGGGTCGCCACAGCGGAACTCCGGTCCGCTAATGATCGGCAGTTGATTTTTACGTACCGGCTTGCCAGGCCTGACGCTCAACCTTCAATGAAGGTACGCCCATTCACGCATGTATCCACGCAGACGACGCACTAGCTGAGAATCGAACCAGACAGCGTCTTACTGTGAGGTGACAACGCTATGACAAGTATGATGTACATATCCGACAGACAGTCTGTACCAGCTCTCTGTCAATCCTATGTCTTCCTAGACCTTCTTGATCTGAGACATGTCATAACCGAAGTCTAGCCTGCCATCGTGTTGGGCATTTCCTGGCTGATGGTCAGGTTTGCTGATCTTCCTCTATCATTTTATTGTATCATCCTCACATGCAGGACTGCATCTGTGGCAGTTTGCAGAGTACCTGCAGTTCCACAGACTTTTTTTAATTTATTTTTTTTTCTTTATTATAATTTTTTTTTTATGAATTATGGCCCCATCATATTTTACACTTAGATTTACAGTGTCTCCTGCTAGCTGATCTTTTGGACATTTGTTGGCATTTGGTAGACACATTATTTTACAGAATAAGTGATATCACTGTTTTAATATGACAATTTGTATTTGCAAGCACATCTACTGACTTCTTTTGTGGAATCACCAGTGCTTTCTTTTTGGTATAATTTATGCTCAGTGTTCTGTGTTTAACAAAAATATATTCTGGAATTCAACTCATGTGAGTTTAAGAGCATAATACAACTATGGCTGATGTGGAAAAAATCAGAGCTATTCATATCAGTCTGTTCTGGCATCTCTGTCAAGAAGTCAATAAACTAATTGCCCTTGTTACTTTAATAAAAAAGGCAAATTTTCATCTCTTTTTGTTATATGACAAGCGGTCATTCTTCATAGGACCCTCAGAAAAAATAAGCCGAGGACTAAGAGAAATCCTCACCAATAGCATAATTTGACTACCTCATTTAGGTCAATTTATGCAATCTTGAAAAATGTGATTCAGAGAAAGTAATGACTGCAGTGAGTAATGCCTCACTATCAGTACATAAACATACCAATAATCATACTTTTCTAACACTAGAACTGTAAGAACTTAAGGTGGGAGGGTTTTCCCTGGTGGCCCATAGATCTTATTCACAAAGACACTGTTAATACACACACACACACACACACACACACACACGCACACACACACACACACACACACACACACACACACACACACACACACACACACACACTCAAACACATTCCCAGATGCACATACAAAGATCCACGTAACAACAAAAAGCCCCCACCAAAGTATATCATGGAAACATTCACCCATTCACTCAACACACACACGCGCGCATGCGCGCGCGCACACACACACACACACACACACACACACACACACACACACTCACCTCCAGACTTTCACTTCTCTACCTGTCAGTCCTAATATGACCACCTAGGCAGAAACACACACTCATGCATACATGTACATATTCATCTGGCTTCACTTATGCCCCTACAGACATGCACAAACAGATCCACACATAAAAACACGCACTAAGACACATCACATTCCCACGTCTTCACTGAATTTATCAGCACTGCAACTGTTTCCATAGAAGTGAATGAGTGACTGCCATCTTTTGTTTGCATTAACTTTTCCTCCAACAGTGAAATTTTATGCAGCAGAGTGATTCTCTGAATCACTTACCAGTGTAAATCAGGAGCCACTAGCATTTCTGGTGAGAGATAACATGACTAATTAACATACTTATCTCTCCCAGGTCATGTAGCTCTGCCAGTTGGACTGTCCTACTGCCTGTTGTGTTGAGGATCCTGCTAAAGGATAGCGTGGGAAGTCTAAGAATCACAAAGATATATTGTGAGTTAGAAACGGGTCATGTTAAGGCTTCCTGTTCATTTTAAGCCTTTCCTAATCTCAGGGAAGGTTTGGTTTCTGACCCAATCAAAAACTTTTAAAGCTTTAATAAAATATCTTTAATTAAAATAATACTGCAATGAAACATGGGTAAAATCAGAGAAAAACAAATAAGGATATAATAAAATGCATATACTGCTGTGACATTCTGTCAGGTAGTTTGCTCCAGAAATCATTTCTGAATTTCACCAAATCAACAACTTTGTTAAGAAAAAACATTTTTTTCTACTTGAAAGGCAAGCAGTCATTATAATCCAAAGAAAACCAATTAGCTGTGAAGGTCTTCTTCATAGGTTCATAGGTTCATAGGTAGGTACTAGGCTATCGGCCCTAGGGCCCATACAAGCCTAGCCAAAAAATGTACCCTGGCTTTCGCCACCCAAGAAAATGATTTTCCTATGCCCCTGTCGAGCAGAGCCACAGAAGTAATCCCCGGGGTGAATTTCCCATTTCCCATCCAATCATCAAGATTTTTCTTGAAGAGTGCTAATGAGGAGCTCTGTTTGACTTAGATAGGTAGTCTGTTCCAGAGTATGGGAAGTCTCTGGGACAGGAATCTATCCCTCCAGCATGTTCTGTTTATTGTGGTGACAAGGTTAAGGTCCCTAGAGCGTGTAGCTCAGAGGGATTGGGATTTCTTTAAGTTGAGCATTTCCAACAGCTCTGGGTTTGACATAGCTTTGTATGTTAGACAGAGATTGCTCCTGAGTAAGCGATATGCAATGGAGTAAAGCTGTAGTTTTTTGAGACGGTCTGCATAGGGGATCTGTCTGAGGCCAGTAATCCTCTTTGTGAGGTATTTCTGTGGTATTTCCAGTTGTTGTAGATGTCTTGTGAAGTACATACCAAAAGGGGCATTGTACTCTATAATGGGTCCAATGAGTGATAAGTAGAGGAGAACAATGACCTCTTTTTTTCTGGATGAAAATCCTTTTGTGATGAGATGAACCACGTAGAAGGATTTCCTGACCACTGTGGCGATGTGATTATCAAAGGAGAGACTACTGTCCACCTGTGTCCCAAGGTCTCTTATCACATTTTCGGCATTAAGTAGACTACCAGCTATGTGGTAGTTCATGGGTACAGAGTTTTTACCAAAGGGGATGACAATACACTTTTTGGCATTGAGCTTCAGGCCATGGCTTTGACACCAGGAATCTGTCTCAGTGAGGCCCTTTTGTAGTTTGTCCACATCGTTAGGAGTTTTGATTATGGCTCCTAGTTTGCAGTCATCTGCAAACTTTGTTAGCCAAAGACCTTCTGTGTTGGCCTGCACTTCGGAGAAGTAGATACCAAACAGGAAAGGACCCAGGACTGAACCCTGTGGTACTCCACTTGTCACTGGTCTGATGTCGGATTTGGAATCTGCTACTTTCACAGTGTGTGTTCTTTCCATGAGCCAGTTGGCAACCCATCTTATGACATAGGGATTTATACCTAGTTTAGTGAGCTTATCTATAATTTCAGAGTGGGGGATGGTTTTGAAAGCCTTGGCAAGATCTAGATAAGCTGTGTGAACCATTTTACCATCATCTATGGCTTTGGTGACTGCTTCAAAGAAGTCAATCAGGTTTAGGAGACATGATCTGCCTTTTACAAATGCAAACTGAGTTGGGTCCAGAGTTTGGAGATTACCAGTGTCTTTGTTTATGAGTTCCATGATGATACGTTCCATGGCCTTGCAGACCAGGCTCGTCAGGCTAATGGGGCGGTAGTCCCGAGGATCTGTTCTGGCTCCCCCTTTGTGGAGTGGGATAACTGTCGTGGTGCGCCACTCAGTGGGTACAAAGCCTGAGGTGAGGCTATGATTAAACATGGTACTTAGGTAGGGTGCCAGTTCATTCTGTAGTTTGTGTAGAACGCAGCCTGGGATATTGTCAGGTCCCATGGATGCTGTGTTCTTGGCTATGGAGAGTGTGTTTGTTACCTGTGCAGCCGTGATTATAGGAACTTTGCATTCTTCTGGTATAGAGATGGGCCCTCTAGGGGGTGAGAGGGGGGTAAAGTTAGCACTGAACCTATCTGCTAGGATGTTGGCAATATCAGTTGGTTCTGTATATTTAGTGCCATTATGCTGTAACTCAGAGCAGATCTGAGTGTTCCCATTTAGATTCTTGACATAGCTATAGAATGCTTTGTGGTTGTCTTTAGAGTCAGTGGTAATTTTGTTTTCATAACTAGCTTTGGAGGATTTTATGAGGGATCTCAACATCTTACTGAGGTTGACCAGGTAGTTTCTCCAGTCATGGGATTTTACTCTTTTTTGCAACAGTTTCTTTCTTCTGTTGTAGAGTTTGTTTATGGCAGAGGACCACCAGATTGGCTTCCTTTTTTGGAGGATAACATCTTGGTTCTATTAGGGATAGCATGATCCATGCACTCGTATAAGTGCTTATAAAGTGCATTTGTGTAGGATTCGGCAGTCATACCTCTATTGTCTGTCTGCATGGGTGTCATGAAGTTTGCCACTTCTGTCTTAAGAAGTGTGAAGTTGGCTTTTGAGAAGTTTGTTACGATGGTTTCCCTAATTGGGGCTGGGGGTGGGATGTGGATGTCTAGGCTGATTAGCTTGTGGTCGGATCTGACCAACAAGGAATTGACCTCTGGTGTGGAACACCGGTTTCCCATGTTGGTGATGACCAGGTCTAGGATATTGCTGCCCCTGGTGGGGGTGTGAATTAGTTGATCCAAGGCGTTGGAATTTATGAATTCTAGAAAACGTTGAGCAAAAGAGTTGGTACATGAGTAGTTTTCCCAGTTAATGGTGGGGTAGTTGAAATCACCCATTATTAGGGTGTTGGGTTGTACCCTAATACTTTCCAGTGTATCAAGAAATGAGGAGTGTGAATCCTGGGGCATGGTGGGGGGTCTGTAGCAAGCTACAATTTGGATTGCAGTCTTGCCCAGAGTTAGTTGCACTTGGATCATCTCAGATGCATTATGCTGTGCAACTAGTCTGGAGGTGTGGATATCCTTAATGAATATGGACACGCCTCCACCTTTAGTGCTTCTTTCTTGGTTAGGTGGCCGAAAGGTGTGGTACGAATTGAAGCCTGGTAATGCAGGGGTGCTCTCTGGAGCTTTGAACCAGGTCTCTGTCACTGCACAGATGTCAATGTTCTCCATTTTAAGGAGTGCCTCGAGTGAGTGCATTTTGAGGTTTAGACTTCTAGCATTGAGTAGCATTACCCTCAGATTTAGCTTGCTTCTACCGGTTACGGTGGTGAATTTGTCATTTGAACCTTGCCTAAAAAAGGCACTATAGGGGTGGCAAGAGTCTTAGCCAGTATCCGGAATCCTAAGGGCGACAGGTGCAGGCCATCTCTGGCAAAGCATCGTGGACTGTCGATCATGTTGTCCCAGGCAGACAAATACTGGATCCCCTTAGAATGACACCAGCAGCTTAGCCAATTGTTGAAGTCAAGTCATTTTGTCCTTGTACTGTGGTATCATTCTGGGTGATGGCAGGATGCTACTCAGGGTTAGGGTCATACCTGCCTGGGATACAAGATCAGAGAGCTCCTCCATGTCTCTTTTCATGTAGTCCAGGGAGGTACGTCTCAGGTCATTTACACCAGCATGGACAATGACAGTGTCATATTTGTACTTATTGTGGAGTGACCTGAGTGCATGCATTATGTGGCAGATCCTGGCACCTGACAGGCAGCTGACAGTAACTTTCTCCTTGTTTAGTCTAGTGAGTGGAACATCAGTGTGCCTGACTATAGAGTCACCTATGACTAGAGTGTTGGGTACATTGTTATGCCTTATGGGCTGTGGTTGAGTGGCACACTGAGTTTGTGGGCTATGTGTCATTTGGGTTGTGTTTGGGGGGTGGAGTTTGCTTGCGTTTATGCTTTGGATGTCCCTGATGCTTGGGCAGGTTTTTTATTGAAGGCCTCCGCGAATGTAGGTGTGTGTTTTGTGTTTCTATGTGTATGTTTTGGTGGTGTGGGTTTTGAGGGACTATGTGATGAGTGTGGTGTGGTGCAAGTGTTTACCCTCTCCTCTTGACTGTCTAGTCCAGTCTTGGGTGAAGAGAGCTTTGCTTCCAGTTTGGCTATATAAGTGCATCTCTCACAGGTTGTAGTGTTGGGTGGTAGGAGGAGAGGGTTGTCTGTGTACATGAGGCAATTGCTGCATAGCCCCAAGATGCCCAGATTCATCAGGTAGACAGGAGAAATCACTGGAAGCTGACCCTTAGACATGCCTGGATAAGTGCTTATTTATTAAGTACTAAAAACTGCTTTCCGCTAGACAAGTGAGGAAAGTTGAGTGCTGTGGTAATTTGCAGCTTATGTAGTGCTTATAATGAGTTCTGAACAAGTGCTGAGTTCAAAGAAACAGATTTGAGTGCTGAAACTAGAAAACTGGCTAGTTATAAGAAAAAAAAAACTAAGCTAGAAGGCTACCCTTCAACACAGAAGGGCTTGGGGGCTCAGAAGCCTACAAACAGTCTATACCACTTAACAGGAAAGGCAGGAAACAAGCTTAGATTTTTTTTTTCCTTTTGTTTCCCAGATGCTCTCTTTGTACACAGTAGGAGTGCCTGAAATCAGAATATGATCTCACTGCACTCAGTTGAGTAATCAAATGAGATGGGCCCAGAAGGTGTATCCAAACACAAATTTACAAAAGGGGCGGGCAGTTTCAAAGCCACTAAGATTAACACCAAAACAAAAACAGGGAGGGTGGGTGGAACTAACTGAAGAGCAGAGTCAAAACTTCCAGTTCAGTTAATATATATTCCTGCAACACAGTTAAATCAATTTAAATACTGTATTCTTTGAAAAAAGTGCAGATAAAGGTACTTAAATTCTCTTATACGTCCAGTTGAATACAGCTAGATCTTAGCCAGCCAAAGCTGAGGTTTTTAAGCAGAAAATATTTCAAACTGTACCACTTAAATAGGCAAGGACAGGAAATCAAAGAATGTGGCTACCCCCACACCTGTAATTACTAACAAACAATAAAATTCAGCAGCACTGACTGAAGAGCAGACTCAAAATTTCCAGTTCAGTTAATATATATTCCTGCAACACAGTTAAATCAATTTAAATACTGTATTCTTTGAAAAAAGTGCAGATAAAGGTACTTAAATTCTCTTATACGTCCAGTTGAATACAGCTATATCTTAGCCGGCCAAAACTGAGGTTTTTAAGCAGAAAATATTTCAGACTGTACCACTTAAATAGGCAAGGACAGGAAATCAAAGAATGTGGCTACCCCACACACCTGTAATTACTAACAAACAATAAAATTCAGCAGCACTGACTGAAGAGCAGACTCAAAATTTCCAGTTCAGTTAATATATATTCCTGCAACACAGTTAAATCAATTTAAATACTGTATTCTTTGAAAAAAAAGTGCAGATAAAGGTACTTAAATTATCTTATACGTCCAGTTAAATACAGCTAGATCTTAGCCGGCCAAAGCTGAGGTTTTTAAGCAGAAAATATTTCAAACTGTACCACTTAAATAGGCAAGGACAGGAAATCAAAGAATGTGGCTACCTCCACACCTGTAATTACTAACAAACAATAAAATTCAGCAGCACTGACTGAAGAGCAGACTCAAAATTTCCAGTTCAGTTAATATATATTCCTGCAACACAGTTAAATCAATTTAAATACTGTATTCTTTGAAAAAAAGTGCAGATAAAGGTACTTAAATTCTTTTATACTTCCAGTTGAATATGGCTAGATCTTAGCCGGCCAAAGCTAAGGTTTTTAAGCAGAAAATATTTCAAACTGTACCACTTAAATAGGCAAGGACAGGAAATCAAAGAATGTGGCTACCCCCACACCTGTAACTACTCACAAACAATAAAATTCAGCAGCACTGACTAAAGAGCAGACTCAAAAGTTCCAGTTCAGTCAATATATATTCCTGCAACCCAGTTAAATCAATTTAAATACTGTATTCTTTGAAAAAAGTGCAGATAAAGGTACTTAAATTCTCTTATACGTACAGTTGAATACAGCTAGATCTTAGCCGGCCAAAGCTGAGGTTTTTAAGCACAAAATATTTCAAACTGTACCACTTAAATAGCCAAGGACAGGAAATCAAAGAATGTGGCTACCCCCCACACCTGTAATTACTAACAAACAATAAAATTCAGCAGCAGTGACTGAAGAGCAGACTCAAAATTTCCAGTTCAGTTAATATATAGTCCTTCCTCACAGTGAATTATGTTTTCCCATGTCTAATTGAAAATATTCCTGTAAAATGTGAAAGTTTGCCATGTAATTGGGTTAATACCTTAGGCAGCAAAATAGCTTTTTACCAGATTGTGAATGGCTGTACATGGCAGTCCTGATGTAAATTTATATCCACCCATTTGATCATGAAGACTTGCATGAAAATAATTTAAGTGATTTTATGGTTTGCTTTCTTTTTATGACTTTATGTGTACTCATGTCACTTTAAAAAAAAACAAGTTTAATAAAGATGTGACAAAAATGACTAGCCTTAAAGGTAGACAAAATAATGCCAAAATGCCATTAGTTGAGAATACATTTAGTTAGAAACCTATCTCACCAGTGAATATTGTTTATGTGTTGGTATAAATTTGGGTACTTAGGTTGGGTTTTTGCAGTGCCACTGGTTTTGCAAAAAAAGAAAATCAGGACCAGAGTAGTAAGCAGTCGATATAGCATCCAGAGCTAATAAAAGGTTGTTGGTCTGTGGTGCTACTTAGGTTCATAGGTTCATAGGTTCATAGGTTCATACTAGGCTATCTGCCCAAGGGCATTTATAAGCCTAGCCCATAGTTATGTGGCTTTCGCCACCCCTTTAGTTTGAATAAAAACTATGCCTATCATTTTACTGTGCCTCTGTCAAGCAGTGACACTGAAGTAATCCCTGGGGTATATCTGCGATCTCCCATCCATTGGTCAAGATTCCTCTTGAACAAGGCCAGCGAGGTGCTCTGCCTCACATGTACCGGGATTTTGTTCCACAGCACAGGGAGTCTCTGGGTGAGGAATCTGTCCCTCCAGCATGTTCTATTTATAACCGTGTCAAGGTTTAAGTCTCCCGCCCTTGTGGTTCTGAGGGATCTAGATTTTTTGAGGTGAAGCATATTCATCAAATCTGGGTTTGACATGGCCTTATATGTCAGGCACAGGTCACCTCTGAGCAAGCGGTATGAGACTGAATAGAGCTGGAGTTCTTTCAGTCGGGCAGCATAAGACATATTTTTGAGACCCTTTATCCTTTTGGTGAGGAACTTTTGGGGCCTTTCAAGCTGCAGCAGGTGTCTGGTCAGATACATTCCGAACGGGGCATTGTACTCAATCATAGGTCTAATGAGTGATGAGTACAGGGGGACAATGACCTCCCTTGATCTAGATGTGAATCCCTTCATGATCAGGTGGGCGATATAGAAGGTTTTCCTAACTACTTTAGCAACATGAGTGTCAAACGAAAGGCTACTGTCAACCTGGGTCCCCAGATCCCTGATGACTTTTTCTGTGCTCAGTGGATTGCCACCTATATGGTAGCTAGGGGTAACCTTGTATTTCCCGAAGGGTATGACTATGCATTTTTTGGCGTTTAACTTCAGGCCATGGCTCTGGCACCAGTTATCTGTTTCTGTGAGGCCCTTCTGGAGGATATCTGTGTCTGATGTGTTTTCGACTATGGCGCCCAGTTTGCAGTCATCTGCAAACTTTGTCAGCCATAACCCTCCTGTGTTTGCTTGTACTTCAGAAAAGTAGATGCCGAACAAGAGTGGACCCAGGACTGAGCCCTGTGGGACACCACTTGTGACAGGCTTTGAGTCTGACATGGCTCCAGCAACTCTGACCCTGTGGGTTCTGTCACTTAGCCAGTTTGCAACCCATCTTGTGATGTATGGGTTTACATTCAAGCTGATGAGTTTTTCGATGATACCTGAGTGGAGTATTGTGTCGAAGGCCTTTGCCAGGTCGAGGTAGGCTGTATGGACTGCCTTTCCCTCATCAATGGCCTTGTTGACTGTCTCAAAAAAGTCAACCAAGTTTAAGAGGCAGGATCTGCCTTTGACAAAGCCAAACTGGGTTGGATCCAAAGTCTGCAAGTTCCCTATGTCTTTATTTATGAGTTCCATTATGATCCTCTCCATGGCTTTGCAGATAAGGCTTGTCAAGCTAATGGGGTGGTAATTTCCAGGGTCTGTGGAGGCACCGCCCTTATGAAGTAGGACCACAGTCGCCGTGCGCCACTCCTTGGGTACGTATCCTGAGGTGAGGCTAAGATTAAACAGCTGTCCTAACTGTGGGTTTAATTCCTCGTTGAGTTCGTGAAGCACACAGCCGGGGACACCATCCGGTCCCATGGATGCTGTGTTTTTTGCCTTAGTGAGGGCAGTTCTCACCTGGGCGTTGGAGATGTTTGGGGGGCTACAATCCTCTGGAATAGATATCTCTCCTTTTGGGGGGGGGGGGGGAGTTTGCACTGAACCTGTCAGCCAGTATGTTGGCAATGTGTGTAGGTTCAGTAATTTTCCAAATCATTTTGAACTAATTCTGAGCATATCTGGGAGTTTCCTCCTAGGTTTCTAACATAGCTAAAGAAGGCCTTATGATTGTCTTTAGAGTCCTTGGCGATTTTTCTCTCAAAATTTGCCTTAGATGATTTTATGAGAGCTCTAAGTTTTTTATTATAATGATCAAAGGTGTCTTACCTTTCAAGGATTTTGCTCTATCTTGTAGTAGCTTTCTCCTTTTGTTGTAGAGCTTGTTTATGGCTGGGGTCCACCAGACTGGATGCTTGCCTTTGGTACAGAGAGTCTTAGTTTTGTTTGGGATTGCCTGATCCATGCAGTCCTGTAGGTGCTGGTAGAAGGCATTTGTAAGTGATTCAGCGGTTTGAGTAATGTTTACCACTGGCTCAGGGGCCTTAAAGGAGACCACACTAGTTTTTAGAAGTGTGAAATCGGCTTTTGAGAAGTTTTTCACTGTGGTCTTTTTGTTTCAGGTGGGGGCGGGATGAGGACCTCCAGCGAGATTAGTTTATGATCTGATCTCACCAGTGAGGGGTATACTTCCGGTGTTGAACATTTTCATCCCATGTTCATGATGATGAGATCAAGTATGTTTTCTCCTCTTGTGGGGATGGTGACTAGTTGTTCCATGGCATTTGAGTTTATGAACTCCAGGAATCTTTGGGTTAGAGTGTTCGGGCTTGAGTAGTGTTCCCAGTCTATATTAGGGTAGTTGAAGTCACCTAGTATGATGGTGTTTGGAGATACATTTATCGCCTCCAATGTTTTCAGGAAGGCCATGTGAGGTTCCTGAGTTTGAGAGGGTGGCCTGTAACATGCTACAAATTGCAGAGCAGTCTTGCCTATGGTTAATTGCACCTGGATGGTCTCCGATGCATCGTGCGTTGCCACCAACCTTGAGGTGTGGGTGTCCTTTATGAATATGGACACCCCCCCTCCTTTCTTGGTGTTGTCCGGATTTTGGGGCCGGAAAGCATGATATGAGGTGAAACCTGTTAGTGCTGGGGTGCTCTCAGGTGCCTTGAACCAGGTTTCTGTCACAGCACAGACATCGATGTTCTCCATATTGAGAAGGGCCTCGAGTGCGTGCATCTTGAGATTGAGACTTCTGGCATTGAGCAGCATTACCCTTAGTTTTTTTCCTTTTTGGTGTTCTAGGGTGGTAGGTTTAGAATTTGAGCCTTGCCTAAAAAAGGCACTATGGGGGTGGCAAGAGCCTTTGCCAATATCCGGAAGCCCAGGGGTGACAGGTGCTAGCCGTCACTTGCGAAGCAGCGTGGCTTGTCCAGCATGTCATCCCAGGCAGACAGACATTGGATCCCCTTTGAATGACACCAGAATTTAAGCCAATTATTAAAGCTGATCATCTTATCACTGTATTGTGGCATCATTCTAGGTGAAGGTAGGATACTGCTCAAGGTCAGGGTCATACCTGCCTGGGCTACATAATCAGAGAGCTCCTCGATGTCCCTTTTCATGTAGTCCAAGGAGTGCGTCTCAGGTCGTTGACACCAGCGTGGACAATGACTGAGTCGTACTTGTACCTGCTGTTGAGAGACCTGAGTGCTTGCGTTATGTGGTGGATTCTAGCACCGACAGGCAGCTTACTGTGACCTTCTCCTTACTCAGTCTGGTGAGCGGACGTCAGTGTGTCTGACTATGGAATCACCAATGACAAGTGTGTCTGGCATTTTGTTTGGCCTTAAGGGCTGTGACTGTTTGACACTCTGACTGTGTGGTCTATGTGTTGCATGTGTTGGGTCGTGAGGTGGTAGTTGTTTGGGTGTCTGCTTTGGTGGCCTCTGCTGTTTTGGTAAATTTTTGATCAGAGCCTCCGAGTATGTCTTTGTGTGAGTATGTGTATGATTTGAAGTTGTGATGGTACCATGTGTGACTGGGTATGTATTGTGTGTGGTTACCTTCTCCTCCTGTCTGGTCTTGCCAGTCCTATGTTGAGAGAGCTCAGCCTCCAGTTTGGCCGTATAGTTGTATCTCTCGCATGTATTTGTGTTTTGTGGGAGAAGGAGAGGATTGTCTGTGTACATGAGGCAATTGTAACATTGCCTCAATATTCCCAGGTTCACCAGTTGAGCTGGAGAGGACACTAGCAACTGATCCCTCGACATACTAGAAGTAGTAGATAAAGAGACTTTCAAAGGACTCCGGGGGAAGTGGGTTTTAGGCAGGTGGGGTACTATCTATAATAAGAGTGCTTTATCAAGGTGCAAGTACTGTAGGAGTAAGTGCTAGGCTTTACAGATAGAGAATAGTCTACTTGGGAATCAAGTAGAGATGAACTTTTCAGTTATAGGATATGCTGGTTAGATCAGCAGTACAGCTCGAGGAAGGTAGTTCTAAGGGAAAATTTGAAGAGTGGAACTTAGATGGCCCGAATAGTTTAACCTTGTTTAACCGCCGCTCTTGTGTGCAACAGTGGCAACTCAGCTAAATCAGCTTAACGCTTTAGCGTGTTTTATAGCAGGGGCTGAAGGGAGCTAGGAATTGGCCCAAAACGACCAATGGACTACTAGTTTCTGGCTGAAACTTCACCAAATCGGACAGAAAGGCGCTCAGTGCTTCCACTCCCACTGGTAAGCAAAGAAACTTCCCTCCTTCCTAATAAGGCAATGGATTAGTAACATGAACTAAAACAAAGCCCAGGGATCAGCAACTATGAAACTGGACTCGTCTAGTTCAGTAAGGCGGGAAAACAAAAGATTTTTTGTTTTTTACAGAGACAAGGAAAAAAACAGACAGTAAATGCTATAAATGCTGTAAATCGGCTAGCGCACTTTAGTGTGTAGCCTACAGAAACAATTTGCAACAATTAGTAACTTAAAGTGCAATAAACAGTGTAAAATGCAGAAATCACTTAAAGTAGCAGTAAAACAGGCGAAATGCAGTCGCTAGCTTAATAACAGTGGGAAAGCCACAAAAAATACTTATATCTGGTAGAAAGTCACTCTTTTAGCTCTCTGCTGCTTGGATCACTCTGCAGGCCACCACCTATCTCCTGAATCTGAGCACTATGTAAGGAAAAAAAAGGTCTTCCGCTTAATAAAAAATGATTTTACAAGTTACAACACACACAAAGTGTTGACTAAAAAGTAGTAATTGCCTACCAGCACAGAAATGAGTACTGATTACTCTCTCTAACACCTTGTACCCAGATAAGCTGCCCGCTTTACCAAATTTTAGCAATGCTTCTGGATAAGACTAGGTCATTCACAGCAGCCTGTGGGCTACTGATTATAAGGAAATTGTTGCTAATCTAGCAGGATAGTTGAAGGATTTAAGGACTTTAAATTTCTTTGTAAGGTAACTTTGAAGCCTTTCCACTTCAGTGATTTGCTTTGTTTTATGCATACCAAAGAGGGAGTTGTATTTAATGACTGCTCTGATAATAGAAGAGCACAAAGGGGAAATGAACCAGGTCAGTTAGACAGTGTTGGAAACATCATGACTGAATGAGAGAAAATTATCCACTGATATACTCAGAACTCTTATGACCACATCATATGAAGTAGGAGCAACCTTTTTGCCAAGCATTACTGTGCCATACTTGTTTATTTATCCTTTCTGTTGACCAACTTAGTCCATTAGTCTAGTAGCCTCTTTTCAGGGGAGACCTCAGGTAGTATTTGTACTACTAAGTACTCAGTAGGTGCCATGAGATCTTTTACATCCACCTGTGCTACTCAAGCAGATGGGACCTTGGTTTAACATTTCATCTAAAGGACAACACACTCAAGTGTGCAGCATCACTCCCATATACTGCTCTACAGTAACTGACCTACCTGGTGTGTGTGGCAAGTATACTACCTCTTGTGGCACTGACAAGTTTTTCATGGGAGTGTTTTCAGTACAAGTATGTACATAATCCATCTCTTTCTGGTGCTATTTAGTATCAGTGGATGAGCAGATTATTGTGTCTAGCTTGTAGTCATCAGCCAATCAGGTCAACCCCATTTCTATGATATTGGAATGGATGCCTGCAGAATAAATGTCAAAAAGGAGAGAGCCTGACAAAGATATCTCTGGTACATGACTAGTTACAAATTTATATTCAGAGACAGTACCAGCAGCTTTCAAAACATAGGCCAATTTGTATTCCACAGAGTTGTTCTATTAAGTTTGTCTTCAATTTTCACTATGCCAGCATGGAGGATAGTCTGAAAAGCCTTGGCTAGGTCAACATGAGCAGTGTGCATTGGGTAACCACTGTTCACAGATTCTGTAACCCTTTCCAAGAAGCTTTCTAGGACTTTCCCTTCCAAAAGCTAAACTGATTGGTGTCTAGATCAGTTAAGTTGCCTAAATCTACAGAAATGAGCTCCACTATGATACATTTCATTGCTTTACATGTAAGGCTGGTATGTAAAATAGCCTCTAATTGTCTTGGTCTATAGAGGGGCCACCCATGTATATGGAAGTCACAGTGGATGATCTCCAGACACCAGGCAGAAATCCTGCATATAGGCTAAGGTTGAACAGTTCATGTAGCGGTTCAGATTGTATATACTTGCTATTGATGAGAATTCAGCCTATTATGTTGTCATTGACAATGATTTTAAGGCAATTTCCAACAAAATTTCAGAGGGATCTAGATTTTCATGGCAACTAGGGGTAAGAGTGTGAGTAGGTGGGGTAAAGTTGACACTAAATTTGTCTTCTAATATATTGATTATATCCTTGGGTTTGGAATGTGTGATAGCATTACAGATGGGCACAGTAGAAAAGCTAAATAAAATGGGAATAAACCCTGATGGCATTCACTAGATTGCCAACTGGCTCACAGATAGGATGCAGAAGATCAAAATGGGGGAAGCTACCCCCACAAAGAGACCAGTCACCAGAGTTTGGTATTGGGACCTCTCCAGTTGGCATCTACTAGACCAGTCACCAGTGAAATCCCCCAGAGTTTGGTACTGGGACCTCTCCTGTTTGGCATTTATTTCTCTGAAGTAAAAGCCAATACCAAAGGGCTCTGATGGAATAAGTTTGCAGATGACTGCAAACCAGGAGCAGCTATTAAATCCAGAAATTACTTAGCCATCCTACAGGAAACTTTGTCCCAGACAAATAACTGACACCAGAATCAGGGACTAAAACTAAATGTCAAAAAATACATTATCATATCCTTTGGGAGATCATCTGTCCTGGGGTTTGGGAAATTATGTGGGCAGTGGTGGAACTTTTGATCAACATGTGTCCAGTGTCATAATAAAGTCTTTCTATATTGCACAGCTTGTAAGCAAAAGGATTATAACTAGATCTGGAGAAGCCATTGCCTCCCTTTATTAGACCAGTCATTGAGTATAATGCCCCTTATGGCATGTATCTTTCCAAACACATGCAACAACTGGAACAGCTTCAGAGATACCTTACTAAAAGGATACAAGGCCTAAACAACATGTCTTACATGGACTGTCGCCTCAAAGCATTGCCACTATACTCAATATCCTGCAGGCTGCTAAAAGGTGACCTGTGTCTGGCATTCAAAGCATCCATCTCACCCAGTACCAATGGATCTACTGCACATCTGCAAGTCAAATAGCATCAGAAATACTTGGTCAGGGAATCTAAACCTATTCTGCAACAACATCAGAATGGTTTTGCGCAGATATATCTCTTAGAGGATACCACTGCTCTGGAACAGACTCCCCATCCATGTAAAACAAAGCTCATCCCTGCCTTTTTTCAAATAGAACATAAATGTATGGACTGGTAATAGAAAATTTACCCCAGGGCTGCCCCCTGTACTACTAGTGGACAGAGACGTCTCCTAAATGCTTTATCCCATGCATGGGTCTCCTCAAAATTATCTGTGGTATGATCCAAGTTATTGTCTCTAGGGGTAATATATAATTATGGGTACTGTCAATCTAACAGCATATAAGACAGGTTAATTCAGACACTGAAAAGGAAATTGGCTAGATTTGAATGGGCTTTCAAGGAGATGGGGATTGTGTACAAGTTGTCACTATTCCATTTCTTTTATTATACAGTTTACTAATAAAAGAGTTCCACCAGACAGATTTATTCCTGAATTTATCATTACATTTAGGGTGTATGGGTACAAACTTTTCCATGCAGTTGTTTAGACACTGGCACAATTTAGAGGTGAATATGCCAGTTCTCACAGTTGGGTCCATTTCAGGGGGACCATTGGAAATTTTGCATAGGTCTTCTACAAGTTGAAGGAGGCTTTCTCTGTGCATAAATTTAACCTGTAGTTATGTCCTAAGTTTTTTTTTTACCATGCCAGCTATTTAGGAAATTATCAGAATACCTTTGGAAATGTCAGAAGACAGTCATTTCAAGACTTAAAGTGCCTTGCTGGGGCATAGAGCACCAGCAGATTTTTTAAGTCAGCAAAACTCAAGTTGCAAAGGATGCAAAAAAGTTAGTGTCAGGACCGTAAAGATATACTGAGCAGTGACTGTCAGTTATAGCACTGACTGCAAAAGAGTAGTTATATAACACGTACAAGATGTCCCACTTAACATACTATCTGCCATGTTCTACATCAGTGCAGTCTTACAAACCTCCTGTCAATGAACCCAAAGAGAAGGGCATTGCAGTACTCTGAGTTAGATGATATCGCAGCATGAATCATCACTGCTAATTCAGAAGATGATTACATCAAGCACCTAAGCTGGACTATATTCTTGCAATGTAAATGTGTCTTGACAATGTCTAAAATACTGTATCCTCAGCATTAGCTTTTCAGAAAATACATACTGCTCATGGAGATAAAGTACAAATGTCAAAATATTGACGCTGTATATTATAAATAAAAGTAGTGAAAGTTTTTATGAATGGAGTTTGGCAGGGATTAGCATTGTCCCTGACTAAAATAGTTGAGCTGCAGCTGACTTAGTGCAATCCATTAAAAGAGAAGGACCAATCAGTTTTCAAGAGTAGTAAAGTATGGTATAGATTTCAGAGTAAAGCAAAGGTAAAGATATCATCAGCATATGATTAATAACAAATACTTCTCTCACGTATAACTTCCTTATGTAGCAGCATTTACTTCATGAAAAGTGCCAAGTGTAGACCCTTGTGACATACTGCACTCCAGAGGGAGATAACTAGATGCATTCACTCTGGTAACTGTACTTCTGATGTGGATTAAGAGGTAAGAGGCAAACCAGTTATAAAACAGTGTCAGATACTTAGTAAAGATCCCAGGACTTAGTGTGTCAAATGCTGCAGCAAGACTGAGGACGACTAGATTGCAATACAATCATAGTTCAGGCTTTGGAATGTTTTATCTGGTGATTATCATTTTTATTCATATGAGCTAAGACTGACAGCCCTTTATACATAGATAACCATATCTAGTTTTAAACAAAGATAGGGTGTTCTTTGGAACGAGCCAGCATTTCCATAAAAAGGCAGCGTCAGAACTGTCCCCTGACTAGTAGTACAGTAATTATTCTGTTATCTGTACTGTTTTTAGGTAAGAGTAAAATCCAGATAAGGAAGGGCCCTTCACACACTATTTATAAACATATAAGGCTTTACTAGAAACACACAGGTGGACTGTTAAGGCAGGGAGGGGACAGCTTGTTGTTGGCAAGCAGACAAGTTAGCACTACAAGTGGGTGTCAATCACATTGCTTTTTGGCATCAGGCAATAACCACACATTGCCAAATAATAGGGTCATAGTTTACAGAGCTATAGGAGTGGCTGCCTTCAGTGGGTACATCAACAAAGTCTCAACTGCAATCTTCTGTACTTTGTCCACTTGATATTTGGTGCAGACCTACAACAAACAGTAGTGGCTGAGTCATGACTCCACTTTCCAGGCCACGTTTGTGGAGTTGTCACCTCAAGACGCAGCAGCCTGAGCTCCATGTGAGTGCAGTCCATTCGTTACTTCTACCCTGGTGACTATTTGGGATTTATCCAAGGTTTATGATCGAGTGTTGGTACTATGAAACATATGCCCCAGAAAGCAGTGTTTTTAGAAAAAAATCCAGATGATGATTGGACTAACAGAAGGGATGAAATCAGTTAAGATCCTTTAAGACAGCTCTTCTAGAAGAGGAACTGATATGGTAAGTATGTATCTGTTATATATCCAGTGGTTTGAAGCAGAATGTCTATTTGTGGTGAAAAACTGTTATCGATAAATGGCAAGCTGTTGTCTGGTCCAGAATTTCAGTGATTTCTGCCATCCAGAGTAGGAGTACAGCACTGAAGAACAGGACTAAGAATGCACCATGGTTCTACATCAAGCAGTATTTGGCTCTGAGATGATGTATAGTCAGGCATACACCAGCAATAACTAGTATGAGTGTATAATGTCCTTATGCACCTAATTATTAGCAGAAGAACAAATTAAATTAGACCTGTTAATATGCTTCATATGTCAAAAATGAGGAAATCATTGTAATGCATAAAATACAAGATAGGAACACAAGAAAAATAAGTATTTGAGCAAATCCATGCACTCAAACATCTAAAACAGGGATATCACATATTTTAATAAGGATATAGATGCAGAAGTGATCAAAAGTGGCAATAAGTTCAAGGAAGACATCTGGGCTGGGCAGAGAGGCTCTCCAGGGGTGCAGTTTGTATTTGCCTAGTAGGAACATATTACATCATGTGGGCGTCAGCCGTTTCTACTTCTACTCAGGTTCAGTGTGGGGTTCCACAGCAGTCACTATTAGAATGACATTTTTCTTGGTCATCTTGAGTACTCTGAATATGCTAGAACTTAAATTGGTGTGTTTGGTTTTACAGATGACACATTTTATGTTCCTCAGGGAAAAAAAATAGAGTCTGCTATGCCACTTGACAAGATTTTAACAAGTTGTAAGTTTGTACTGCTAAACACTTTCTGGCTATCAACTCTGTGTAGACAAAGGCAATGAGGGTTTGTCTCTAACAGACAGGTAAGAAATATAATAGATATATATACTAGATTAACATTATCAATCATGATCTTTCTTACTCTGTGTTCTTACCAGGCTGCTGTGCTCTCTGTGTCGGGCTCCTGTCCTATTATACAATCTAAACGAACTAGTACATTCCTGTACTGAATAACCTGCATAATTCCTCCTGGAAGCTTTGGAAACTTGACTGATCCTGAATTCCACCTAAAGGATATAGTGAAACAACCCTTCTAAGACTAATAAATCTAAACGAACTAGTACATTCCTGTACTGAATAACCTGCATAATTCCTCCTGGAAGCTTTGGAAACTTGACTGATCCTGAATTCCACCTAAAGGATATAGTGAAACAACCCTTCTAAGACTAATAAATCTAAACGAACTAGTACATTCCTGTACTGAATAGCCTGCATAATTCCTCCTGGAAGCTTTGGAAACTTGACTGATCCTGAATTCCACCTAAAGGATATAGTGAAACAACCCTTCTAAGACTAATAAAGTACGTTTATATCCAGCTACCTGTACCTTACACCACTATACAGCTTTAATGGTTCTGTCTTGCTAGGCCAGCTTCCCACCCAGAATAGCCAGCAGCCACCTTGCCTCTTTTTATTCCCCTCTTGCTCTCTGTAGCTAATCCTTTATTCAGCCTTCTCTCTCTCTGTGATACTTCCTTAATCTAACTCCTCTCTATCTGTTCTGTAGGTGAACACTTACCTGTACCATAGCGACCATCCACTAGGTGGCGCTCTATCCTTAGCCTTCTACATTCCAACTGCCCTCCAACTTCATTACCTAACAGCCCCAACCTGCTACTATGGTTTTACTTTCTCTGAACCATTCTATCGCCCTTACACCCATATCCCAGGGTACCTTTTCCACACTTGAACTCTTTACTTCCCTACTTTTCTTGCTCTAGCCTCATGCCATACTTCTACGGACTTACCTTTTGATATACTTGCTTATATTACCTGCTTTACACATTGTCTTCCTTGACAACTCTCACTCTTAGCTCTACCCGCTCCGTTCGCCCTGCGGGCTCACTCCGCTCCCCTCCCTGCCCCCAATTCCCACCCGCCCCCAGGGGTCCTACCTTTATACTGCTAGTAGACACACCCCTAACTATCCCTCCCAATCAAACACATTACATCACTAACCAACCCAAATCTATCCTTTGAAAACCACACCCACTAATTATCTACACCTCCTCCCCTATCCTCTCTCTTCTACTACTGCCTACAATATACCTCATACTAAGTCCTACTTTTACCCATCCTCTATGGCTATACCAAGCACTTCACCACTCCTCAAACAGCTCATCAGCTTATCACTTTTATCTTTTCTTATAATTACTTACATCCTAACCTCATATGAATAGCCATTGAACTCTTCATATTCATCCCACTCAAAGTACACCAGTACATATATATCACCTCTCTCTCCTTTTCTTTTCAACCTTAACACAAAACCCAACTATCTATATGCCAAATACCATAGAATAATGCACCTCAAGTTAAATATACCTAAACCTAGGAAAATATCAGACATCTACTACTTACTCCATCACTCTAAATACCTCAATTTCCTTAACCTTTTGTTAGATGGAGATATCCATCCTAATCCAGGCCCACAACCTAATAAAACAAAAACACCCATACTACTAGACAAAACTATGTCTCTCTCTCTCTCCAAACCCAACAACTCTCTCTCCATTGCCCATCTTAATATACGAAGTATTTGTAACAAAATTAGTCAAATCCATGCCCTCCTTGAAACCCATCAATTTGATATGTTGTGCTTAACTGAAACATGGCTAAAGCCATCAATCAAAGACAACGAAATTAGCCCACCCGGATATAATATCATTAGACATGATCGTACTACCAAAAAAGGAGGAGGCGTAGCTATTCTCTACAAAACACAACTCCAACTTAGTACTTTAGATCTGACTCTAAACCTTGATAACAATGCTGAAATAATTAGCTCCAAACTCCAAGTTAATAATACTAAGGCCATAAATATCATATGGGCATATCTCCCTCCTGGAAACAATATTAACACACTTGAACATATCCTCAAATCACTCTCTACCAACCTCCCTCAAGAAACAATAGTCTTAGGAGATTTTAACATCAATTGGTTCTCCTGCAACAGTCCTAACCCCACCTCCCATATAAACCTATATGGATTTAAACAACTCATTAGTAGTCCTACAAGAACCAATAAAACTAACAATAAAGAAACCATTCTAGACTGGATTCTCACTAATACTCCACAACAAACCTATCAATTAGGCATCCTTCCAGATGACCTAAGTGACCACTCGCTAACTTACATCATTAGACACAAATCAAACCTAGCCTTACCCACCACATACAAAACACTAAGATCTAAAAAACGATTCAATTCTGATCAGTTTCTCACTGAACTAAAACAATGTAATTGGTCCCAACTAAAACTTCTTCCACTAAATGATGCTGTCGAATACTTTAATTATATATTCCTCTCCATACTAGACAACCATGCCCCAAGCCGCACTATTAGAACCAAAGCTAAAACAGCTCCCTGGCTATCCAACAATACTAAGCAGAAAATTATTCTTAGAAACAAAGCATGGGATAAATGGCGCTCCACTAAGAATCTAACTGACAACCACAAATTCAGAGAGCTTAGAAATAGTACAAAAAAAGCCATCCTGGCAGACAAAAAGAACTATTACTTTCAACTACAACAAACCACCAAAAAAGAACCCAAAAAATTCTGGGCTAGTATTAATAATCTTCTATCCCCAGGTCAGTCACGTACTCCAAATCCCCAGGACTCTAATCCAGACAATCCCAAACAAATAGCTAATGACTTCAATTCTTTCTTCACCAATACCATCCAAACTCTAGCAAATCACTTACCTCCGGACATCTCTAAATTACCCTCTCCTGCTCCACATAATTTTCTTCCCCTTTCACTGCAACCTGTACCTACCTCATTTATCCTATCCCTACTCCAGAAACTTAGACCCACCACACCCTCTGCAGACAAACTTCCTGCAGAATTTCTGCAGATAGCAGCTAAAGCTATTGCTTACCCCATCTCAATCCTGATTAATAGATCTATAAAGGAAGGAATCTTCCCTTCCATCTGGAAAATATCTCATATCATCCCACTACACAAAGGGGGCAATTCTAATGACTTCTCTAATTTTCGTCCCATAGCATTGCTATCACCTATAGCCAAAATTATGGAAAAGTGCATCCATAAACAACTCCTTAACCACCTTCTCCATAACAACCTACTTGCTAACAGTCAACATGGTTTCAGACCTTCTCACAGTACCACTACTGCATTACTCTCCTTTACCAACACAATCAATCATAACCGTAACAACACTAACCCATCATCTTCCATCTTCATTGATCTTTCAAAAGCTTTCGACATGGTAAATCACAAGCTCCTTCTGCACATACTACAATCTCTCTCAATTCATCCATCTTCCTTATCCTGGTTTACATCTTACCTAGAACATCGTCAGCAGGCAGTACTTTGGAAAGATTCACTATCGACTCTCCTTCCTATCTCCTTAGGAGTACCCCAAGGGTCTATACTTGGCCCACTCCTATTTTCTATATTTATTAACGACCTACAGTCAGCTATTCCAAACACTACTTGCATACAATATGCAGACGATTCCACGATAATCTGCACTGCTTCCTCTCAGACTGAACTCCAGTCACTTACCCAAAAAGCTTTCTCCACTGTTGAACACTGGTTCTCTGACAGTTGCCTTCTCCTTAACCCAAAGAAAACAAAGTTGCTATTGTTCTCTCCTACACACAAATCAAGCTCTCTTAACTTCTCTATTACTTCCTCTGATAACACCCTGATTTCTCCTGATGCTACTACAAAACTACTAGGAGTAACTATAGACAACAATCTCAATTTTGATTCTCATATAAACAACACAATAAAACAATAAACAAAAAGATTGGTTCCCTCTATAGAATCAAATCATTCCTTACACCTGAAGCTCAGACCACCTTAGCCAGTTCTCACCTTATCTCTACCCTTCTATATGCTTCCACTATTTATACCAATCTCTCGAAATATAACCTCAAGAAACTTAGCACATCCTACCATAATATTGCCCGATTTGCCACAGGATCTCTCTTCAGAACCCATCACTGTCATAACCTAAAACAACTAGGCTGGCTGGAACTTCCTAACAGGCTGACTTATCAACAGCTATTAACTGCTCACAAAATTCTTTATCAGCCTGCTAAAACACCTGTTCTCTCCAACCTCATTACACCATATAATAACTTGAAACAGCTACGCTCTGCAAACAAACTACTGGTTAATACTACCATACCCAATAACTCTGCTGGCAATAGCCTTTTTTCTAACTCTGTTGGACATATATGGAACAAACTACCATCTGATATCTCATCTTTGTCTAGTCCTCTAATCTTTAAAAAACAACTAAAGACACATCTTAACAAGCACTGGCTTTGCTCCTGTAACAACCCAGACTAACCTGTCTTGTATCCTTCCCGCCTAAACTCCTCCTCACATAACACACTAGAGAGATAAAAAAAAAAAAAAAAAACTTTTACTGCTTTTTTCTAATTTTTCCATATTAGAAACTTATATCTTAGAATCTGTATAGCAAATATATGTTATAACTTTGTTTTAACTTGCCTCTCTCCAAAGATTTTATGTCCTGTCTTAATGTTTTAAGAATTTTAAACTTGTTTAGACCATTACTGTGTATTATTTGTAAATTTCGTTGGAGCTTTTCTCCCCGGGCCTCCACTGAAAATGGACATATATCCAGCTGGACTAGCCCGGTCAACAAATGTAAAATAAATAAATAAATAAAATAAAAATCAATATATTGAATTAATAGGTAAGTATGCCTATTTGATGTTAACAACTGATAGAAATTTAGAATTCCTGGAATTTATTGATAAAATTTGTGCTTAACTCCAACAAACACTTGAGAGCATATGTAATGTTTACAGAAGACTTGTTGGAGTTCTAAGAAAATTGCTTGGTACAGTATCACTGCTTTCAGTTTTTGAAAATAATTTGAATTTTTTGTACTGAATGTGGATAATTTTGCATGGGGAAGTTAAAGGTATTGTACCAATCTGTGCATAGCTATATTATAGTACATTCAAGAGATGCATTTTATACTCAAGAGTACATGGAATAACATGTGAAAGTAGAACTGCTTAAGTTTATGCACCTGCTTTATAAGATGAATCAAGGATTAACTATTGTACAATCTATTGTACAGTTGCTTAAGTTTGGGTTCTGCAAGGTAGAGTTAGATCCTAATGACTACTGAAATGCTTCAGTATTCCATAATGTTAAGCTTAATGTTTTTCGAATTATTAGTATTGTTTGGTCTACTTAACGCCTACATTGTGTACACTAAGTGTACATGATCTATATTTTTTGCTCTGTCTGTTCACTCAGAAAGATTATACGAAGTGTAGACATAGTCTACACATTGTGGTAACCTTTATGAATCCCCTCCAATATTTAAAGCTGCAAGACAATCAGTAAGAAAACTAAAATTAGGAGGAGGCAGAGGTGGGAATTATGCTTGTGTTGTCTGTTCACTCAGAATGGTATACACTTAGTGTAGGTGTTAATTAATCTGGCTCATCTTTCTACTGATATTATATTTGTTTCAAAGAAGATTCTTAATTTTGTAAGACTCTGTCTCTGTGTCAGTGTGAGTACAGTGTTTGTTATTACTAGTCTTACTGTCACTTAAATATGTGAATGTTGTTGATATTTATAAATAAGTGAATGGAAAGAAATGTAGTGAGGTCAGAGACCATTTGCCAGCATGAAATTCTTTCAATAAGAAGTTGAACGTACTGTTTTTGTGGGGTAATATTCAAACTGTTTTAAGAGGTAGTTAAAACCTTTTAATGACATACGTTTGGCAATTCAGTCTCAAAGAAGGAAGTCCTTTATAGGAACCATAATACTCATCAAGCATCAAGAAAGATTTATAGTCACTTTGAGAAAAAAAGGCAATACAGAAGAGTTCACACTGTTCTGATGCAAGGAATTTGTAGAATATGTTTACCTTGAGTTCTATATCTGATTACTTGATGTTGCCAGTTACCCTACCACATATCAGACATGACTTATTAGTGACTGGTGGTGCTGAGATGGCAACAAAATGTTGGTAAAATCTGATAGCCTGGGACATGAAAAATCAACAATTCAGAGTTGTCATCTCTTTTAGATAAACATGGCAACTTTTACCCAATGGATATGAAAGACAGACCTGCCACCTCTGTAGAACCCATACCAAAATAATTGATTCCTTTCATGGCAACCAGTAGACTACATAAACTCTGTGATATGAGCATTGGTAGTTCAGTGGTACAAGTCGTACCTGTAGCACAAGAGGTCCGGGTTTGATTCTTGCCATTGCAGTACTGCATTATGGGGGTGGAGTTGGCATACGTTTGCTTTACACACACATGGCACAGAGTTTGATTCTCAGATGGAATAATTGGCTAGATTTAAAATGGCCCACAAGGACAGTTAGTCCACTAATAAAGTATGAGCCTATGAAATAAAGTAAAGGGGGTGATAGGTCTGACAGTAATTATTGACATATAACTACTTCAAAAAGAACCTGGATTTCTCCTATGGTGGAATTAAAGTCCTTTTGAACCTGCTTTATGGAAACGTCTGTCTGCCAGAAGAGAAGACAAAGACAAGCTCTCAGCACTTCCTTTAGAAGTAAATGGTGCCAAGATCAAAAACTACAGTTATGACTCATTGGAGTAAGCTTTTACATGGAAAAATAGTATTGTTATTTTTACTGAACCATCTTCTGCAGTTGTTGGTGACTAGCATTTTAATGGCTTCTTTTAAATCTCTTGAACCTATTAAGCACCATACCTCTCAAATATCCAGATTTTTGCAGAATGTCCAGATTTTTACCTCACATTTTTGTTCTATTCATAAAATTTGTGTTTTTTAGGCAGATTATTAAGGATTGAAAGTCAATAAATAATGACATACGTTTGAATTTCAGACTTTATATCCTTTAGAAAATGCATTGCTAACACAAATCCTCTTAATGTAGCAACTTTCTAAGTTTATAAGAACAATATTTAAATTCTGTCCTATTATTGGGCCTTTGTCCTCCCATTATTTTAGGCTTAGCCCAGATTTCTTCTATTATTGCTGGAGCCTTCCTGTGTCCTGACAGACTGCTCTTCAAACTATCTGGAGATATACAGAGCTGAGTATTCTTTTCTGGTACTTCAGAGTTGTGTACTGGTAATTGTTGTTTGACTCATTTTATATCATTGCTGGCTGACTTCAGAGTTGTGCACTGTTATTTTTGCTATACTGTATAGTTTTTTAGATCTCTGCTGAAGGTGTTGGTTTTTCCTTAACCACCCTCCCTATTCCTGTGTTGTTGTTTAAATTTGGAGGCTTTTGCAGTTGCCTGCCCCCACTGTAGATTTGATCTGGGACACTTCCCCCAGTCCCATCTCTTTATTTCACTCTACCTAATAGACTTCTTCTGCACTTGTTTTTAGTCATTTTTAATTTAATTGCATTTTTTAAACTGTTTGGTCTAACATTGCTACATACTCAAGTGTGCTAGGTTGCACTGCATTTGAATTGTTTTTACTGCTGTATTAGCTACTTTTCTGTATATATATATATATATATATATATATATATATATATATATATATATATATATATATCTATATATAAATACCTTTCCTGTAACTAGTGTAGTCCAGATTCAGATTTGCTGTATCCAGGACTGTATGTAAGCTTCTGAGTCCCCCCCCCCCCAAAGCTTTCTGTGTTGGAGGGAAGCCTTCTAGCTTATCAGTGGGAGCGGTAAGCACTAGGTAAACTATCTACCACATAAGGAGTGGTTCTGGCCCAGAAATTGTAGTTATTGGCCGTTTGGGAAGTTTTTCCATCTCTCTCAACTTTCTGATTTAAAAGCCTGCATTTGCATTTGTTTCCCCCCTTTCCTGTAGCTAGTTTAGTCCAGATACAGATTCTTAGTTTTAGCACTTGAATTTGCTTATTCGTGATCAGCACTTGTTCAGAACTTGTAAGCACTAAATAACCTACTAATTACTACAGCACTCAGCCTTCCTCATTACCTAGAGGAAAACAGTTTTGGTACTTACTTTCCTCACTTGCTTAGATAAAAAACAGCTCTTGTACTCACTTTCCTCAATTATCTAGAGGAAAATATTTTTTTATTCAGGCATGTCCAAGGGTCAGCTCCCAGTGTTCTCTCCTGTCTATCTGATGAATCTGGACATCTTGGGGCAATGTAGAAATTGCCTCATGTACACAGACAACCCTCTCCACCTACTACCCAACACTACAACCTGTGAGAGATGCACTTATCTAGCCAAACTGGAGGTAAAGCTCTCTCCAATCAAGACTGAACTTGACAGTCAAGAGGAGAAGGTAAACACTTGCACCACACCACCCTCATCACATACTCTCACTAAATCTACACCACCAAAATCCACACATAGAAACACAAAAACATTTGCGAAGGCTCTCAATAATAATCTGCTCAAGCAACAGAGACCTACAAAGCAGAAATGCAAGCAACCTCCACCCTCCAACACAACCCAAATGACACATAGCCCACAGACTCATTGTACCACTCAACCACAGCCAATAAGGCAAAACAACTTACCCAACACACTAGTCATAGGTGACTCTATAGTCAGGCACACTGATGTCCCACTCACCAGACTAAACCAGAAGAAGGTTACTGTCAGCTGCTTGTCGGGTGTCAGGATCCGCCACATAACCCACGCACTCAGATCACTCCACAACAAGTACAAATATGAGTCTGTCATTGTCCATGTTGGTGTAAACGACCTGAGATGTACCTCCCTGGACTACATGAAAAGAGACATGGAAGAGCTCTCCGATCTTTTAGCCCAGGCAGGTATGACCCTAGCCCTGTGTAG